>NC_133335.1:168897243-169197243 GCF_042186555.1 Aquarana catesbeiana
AAAAAACCAAAAAAAAAAAAAAAACTTTATTAAAAAAAAAAAGAAAAAAAAATAACTTGATTAAAAAAAAAAAACATTAAAAAAAAAATTGCTTTTAAAAAAAACAAAAAAAAAAAACTTGATTTTCCAAAAACAAAAAATAAGCCTGTTTGCGAAAATCAAAAAGCCAAAAATATTTTTTTGTGGATTAGGTAGAAATATTTAAATATAATTATATTTTGCTACATTATTAAGATATCATTATATTTTTGTCTATGAACATTTTATACTAAATGCAGAACTGAATGCATAACAACCATTAATAAAAACATCTCCTTATAGGAATTAAATAAATGTGTGGTTTGTTATTTCAAGGCTCAGTATCATTTTGGTTATAATTGTAAAAAAGTGGTTTACAGTGGCAATGTAGCTTATTTAGACATTTAAAATTAAAATACAGTTGGCACTACAACTGCTCGACCATAACCTAGGAGACAGCCCAAAAGAAAGGCAAGCAATAAATATAATGCAAGATTTCATCAATATTTTTTTTATTGTCAAAAATTATATATCCTGGCCCATTGCAATGGCCCCCCTACCCATAAAATAATTAACATATTGCTGTCTAACTTGACGGGCACTTTGGGGGGCCAAGCCAGTACGGACAGTATCCAGGCCTGTAAGGTTGGCTTCTATTTGTCCGGCCTCAGGCCCAACTGTGCCTATATAATTGGGAGAATGCTTATTTAAAAAGTTGTGCAGAATGCAGCACGATAAAATTATAAAATTAAGTTTGTATTCCGCCAAATTAATGGCTGTTTGAAACAGGCGGAACCGGCTGGCCAGAATTCCAAACGCATTCTCAACCACTCTTCTAGCTCTGGCCAGCCGGTAATTAAAAACCCTCCTCTCCGGGGTGAGGGTTCTTTGGGGGAATGGCCTCATGAGGTGCTTGCTGAGAGCGAAGGCTTCATCGGCAATGAAGACAAAGGGGAGTCCTTCCACGTTATCCTCATCAGGTGGCAATCCCAGGCCACCACTCTGGAGACGCTGGCAGAACTCCGTCTGGGCAAATACTCCTCCATCCGACATCCGGCCATTCTTCCCCACGTCCACATATAAAAAATCATAGTGTGCCGACACCACCGCCATTAAAACAATACTGTGGAACCCCTTATAATTAAAATAATATGACCCCGAATGGGGTGGTGGCACAATGTGGACATGTTTCCCATCTATAGCCCCTCCACAATTGGGAAAGTCCCAACGGCTGTCAAAATGGGATGCCACAGTCTGCCATTCCTGTGGCGTTGAAGGAAACTGGGGAATCAAACAAGAAAACCAAAATCAATTAATTTGTAAGCTAACATTGCAAGAAAATTAGACAATTAAAAACATTATTCCCCAGCATCAGTATAACATTCAATAATTTAATTCTTCTGGAATAACTAATATGGAAAGGCACACTTATCAGATTGCTCACCCCCTCTGATGGAACATTGATTACATTTTAGGGGGTTGTGAAATCCCAAAAAAAAATTACTTTTAGGACACGCAGGAATTTAGGGACTAAAAAGGCTACAAGACTGCAGTTGTCGCACTCTGCAGGTGCAGTTGCTAACCAGCTTACAGTAAATGAGGTAATGTAAAAAGGCATTCATGTTGCAAGGAGTACACAATCACATGCAAGGGCAATTAATGAAAACACTTTGAGGCTTGCATATGATTTGATGATGGAAATCAGCAGAGCTTCTGCTCATTTACTAAAGCACTGGAACAAATGCACTTGTAGAGTGCACATGCATTTTGCAAACTGCAACATATATTTGCTTTAGACAAATCAACACCACAGAACATTCAAGCAAATTTTAACGAGGGTGGGGGTGGGGGGGTTGTGAAATCTAGATAATTGCTCATTAGCAGCACACTATTTGGAGTGAGTTTAGGTGGGGGGGTTGGGAAATCTAGACAATTGCTAATTAGCAGCACACTATTTGGAGTGAGTTTAGGTGGGGGTGGGTGGGGGGGTTGGGAAATCTAGATAATTGCTAATTAGCAGCACACTATTTGGACTGAGTTTAGGTGGGGGTGGGTGGGGGGGTTGGGAAATCTAGCTAATTGCTAATTATAAGCACACTAAATACACTCAAACAAAATACATTCAAAATGAGTAGACTAGGTGGATATGTTCCCATCACTTCATGCTGGGAAGGTTATTGAAGGAAAATATACATGCATGACAAAAAATAACAGGAAAAAAATCCAGCATGTGTGAGGATAAAAAAGGGGACATTCACACTATATTGCAATGATGGTAAGTAGTGTTTGAAGCAAGAAATACATTATATTATCAAAGATTACATAAAAGAACATGTGACGCTAATAAAAGAAAAATATCTTACCTTAATATAGTCCTTCTGCAGGACCTGTATGATGGCAGAACAGGTCTCTGGGATAATGATCCCCAGAGCCTGGGGGGAGATGCCTGTCGAGAACTTAAGGTCCTGCAGGCTTCTCCCTGTGGCCAAATACCGCAAGGTAGCGACCAGCCTCTGCTCCGGAGTGATGGCTTGCCTCATGCAGGTATCCTGCCTGCTGATATAGGGGGTCAGCAAAGCCAACAAACGGTCAAAAACGGGGTCCGTCATCCGGAGAAAGTTCCTGAAATCCTCAGGATTATTCTCACGGATCTCACGGAGCAAAGGCATGTGACAGAACTGGTCACGCTGAAGCAACCAATTCTTGGTCCATGAACTCCTCCTCGCCCTGTTCATGGACTGGTCTTGGGCTGAAGAATAAACTACAGCACCAAGCACATACAATGCACGAGCTCTACGACGAGTACGTACAGGTAACATGGCTTCAAAACGGTCGGCTGGTCAGAACGCACTAAACAGAACGCACTGAAGAACAGCAAGGCCTGTGAAGAACGACCTGAAAATCAGGAACGAGCGGCCAATAAAACAAAGATTTCTCAATGCCAACTGACCAAACGCACTGAAAAGCAGATACAAACCTCACAAGCACAGACTGAACAACAGTTAAAACGAACTGAAAAATACGAGTCTCACAAGCGCGAATCGTCTCTCACCAAACTTCTACTAAAACGAGATAAACACGAGATTAGCAGAAGGAGCCCAAAGGGTGTCGTACGGGCTATTGAACTTCCGTTTTATAGTCTCGTCGGACTTGGTGTACGTCACCGCGTACTAGGCTGTCGTACTTTTGTGTGGTCGTGTGTAGGCAAGTCCGTTCGTAAGAAAGTCTGCCGCAAGTCCGCCGAAGGTACGTCGGAAGTATGTCGGACAGGCTGTCGGACTTTTGTAGACGAAAAGTCCGACCGTGTGTACGCGGCATAATAGTCTGCTAGTAGTTTACTAATTTCAGTAGGTGAGGTAATCAGTGCACCGGCCCTATTTTTCAAGGTAGAAATATGGGTGGGTAGTCTTGGCCCTGTGCAGAGCTTCACCAGCAGTTTGCCAGCCTTGTTACCAAACCTATGAAAGTGTAAAGTAGAGTAGGAGTTTTTAGCCACCTCTTGTTGCTCAGCCCATAGGTCGAATTCACGTTTGGCTTTTCTCCAGGCTTGGGTGGTATAAGAAATGATTTTCCCCCCTCATGGAGGATTTGCCAGCCTCCCAGAAGAGGTTTGGTTCAGCAAGGTGTGCCGCATTTGTAGAGGCATATTCTGTCCATGCTTCATCGAGCATGTGGCGAAAGTCCTCATTGTCCACTAGGTAGGAAGGGAAGCAACATATGGGCGAGGGAGAAGTGGGTTGGGTATTAATCATGTGTATTGCAACGGGGCTGTGGTCTGAGATTCTGGCGTCGCTGATTTCCGAGTCGCATAGCATCGGTAGAAATGCGGGAGAGGCAAAAAAATAGGCGATGCGGGAGAAGGAGTTGGGGGGGGGGAGTAAAAGGTATATTCTTGGTCTGTCTGGTGTGTTAACTGCCATACATCTACCAAGTGCATGGAAGCAATGGACTGTGCTAGGAGTGTCGAGGCCAGGGTTGGTGCAGTAGTTTTGGTCGCCCTATGGGTCGGGTCAACTGTGCGGTCAGCTAGTGTGAACATAACCAAGTTAAAGTCTCCTCCTACTAAGTGTAGAGTGTCTGGGGCATCTAGTACCCATTTCACCATGTCTTGAAAAAATGAGGTGTCTGGCGAGTTGGGAGCATATATATTAGTGATAGCTACTTCTTTGTTAGCTAGGGTCATGTGCAGCATCATTTTGCGGCCTGTCAGATCGATCTTAATGTCCTTGATAGTATTTTTCAGGTTTTAGCGAAGTAGCATGGCTACTCCAGCTTTATGCCCTATGGTGAGCCGTACACAGTTCCTACCCATAATTTGCATAAACGTCAAATCGTCTGTGTACAGATGTGTCTCTTGAAGCAACGCCACATCTGTCCGGAGATGCTTTAGGTATCTAAGAATTGACATGCGCTTACTTAGAGAGCGAAGCCCCTTAACGTTCCATGACACAATCTTTAGGTGATTCCCAGCGGTTAAAGAGGCCGTGTCTGGTGTGGACGGGTGTATTGAGTTTGAAGTGTGCAACTAAGTCTCCCTTCAAGCGTTGCGTATTCAAACCCGAGAGTCACCAAAGTATTGTAGGTTTTCTGAGAGTATAGGTAAAAAACAGGTAATTATGAATACCACATACCGTATTTATCGGCGTATAACACGCACTTTTTTCCCCTTAAAATCAGGGGAAAATCGCAGGTGCGTGTTATACGCCGATCCCCTGCGATCCCGAGCTGTCACAACTTCAAAATCGCCGACCGCGATTTGTAAATGGCGCCGCCGTCGCGAAATACACAGAGCCGGTCCTCGGCTCTTCTCGGCGGCTCTCGCTCACTTATGGCTCCACTTGTAGTCCCGAGCGGAGCTATCCGAACCTACTCGGCTAGGTTCGGATAGCTCCGCTCGGGACTACGAGTGGAGCCGAAAGTGAACGACAGCCGCCGGGAAGAGCCGAGGACCGGCTCTGTCTATTTCGGCGCCGGTGGCGCCATTTTCAAATCGCGGTCGGCGATTTTGAAGCCCAGGATGGCAGGGACAGAGGATCGAAGGCTGCACTGGGGCAAGGCTGCACTGGGGAAGGCTGCACTGACAAGGCTGCACTGGGGAAGGCTGCACTGACAAGGCTGCACTGGGGAAGGCTGCACTGACAAGGCTGCACTGGGGAAGGCTGCACTGACAAGGCTGCACTGGGGAAGGCTGCACTGGGGAAGGCTGCACTGACAAGGCTGCACTGACATGGCTGCACTGACATGGCTGCACTGACAAGGCTGCACTGACAAGGCTGCACTGACATGGCTGCACTGGGGCAAGGCTGCACTGAGAAGGCTGCAATGATGGGCATTTAAATGTAAGTTTTTTTCCCTTCAACTTCCCTCCTAAAAGTTTTTTTTTCCTTAAAATTCCCTCCTAAATTGGGGTGCGTGTTATACGCCGGTGCGTGTTATACGCCGATAAATACGGTATATAGAACTAAATCAATAAAAGAACAACAGAACAGAGGTCAGGTGCAAAAAGCACCGAACAGAGAATACGTCACTTTTTTCCACATGAGGTTAAAACGCATGGCAGAGTCCCCGCCAGTGGGGGGTAGAGGGGTGTTTGCTATGTGAGTGGGGGTTAGTTGGGTATCGAGGCAGAGCAGAGTGGAGGGTCAGGTTCTGGGGAGTTGCAGCTCATTTCAAGGGTCATTTCAAAGAGGGAGCAGGACAATTGGCTAACAGCAGGTACCTTAATGCCCTGTACACACGGTCAGATTTTCAGACGGAAAATGTGCGATCGGAGCTTGTTGTCGGGAATTCGATCCTGTGTGTGCTGCATCGGACTTTTTCCATTGGATTTTCCGACACACAAAGTTTGAGAGCAGGCTATAAAATTTTCCACAAAATCCGATCAAGTCAATTCCAACCATGTGTGGACAATTCAAAGTGCCACGCATGCTCAGAAGAAATTCCGAGACGGAACTGCTCGGTCTGGTAAAATTAGCGTTCGGAATGGATATAGCACTTTCGTCACGCTGCAATGTTTTAAATAATTTAATGCAGCGCACTGTGTTCTTCTTTATAATGCTAGAAGAATGAAGTTGTTTTGCTGCTCATATTCACACAGACTTCTCACAAACTTCTTTCTTTATTATTTATCGTGATTTCATCAATATATTTTGATTTGTCACATCTGACTCAAAAATGTTCATTTTTTTTTTTGTTATTATTTTTTTTCAAGCCTGCTCTTGTTTTTTTTTTTTTTTAACTCCAGAATATTTTTGGGTGTGTTTTGTGTGTCAAGTTACCACAACACCATTATTATCTTGTATTATTTAATCTCAAGGAGATTGTTTGGTGTTGATGTCTCTTGTTAATTTCACATAGTATTTTTGAAATCCAGGAAGACGACAGATTTGTCGAAACGGCGTAGGGAGGAGCGGCGTGCTGACGTCACCACCACACCACGCTGATCCCGGAAGACACGGGCAGCATCTGAGAGCCGGCCGGCTTGCATTGTTTTTAAGACATTTTTACACTGTAAGTGCATTTCTTATATCCTCTATTTTAATAAAGCATAACTGTATTACGCTATGGAGTATCTCTCTTTCTATTTTTGGGATTTGAGCACCAATACCCCAATCCTGTGAACTTCAGAGTGGGAACCTTGCAGAGACCCAGTGGCTGGGGGACACAGCCACTCGCTTGCACGATCTCTGTGACAGGAGATCTAACCATCTGGTAAGGGGCGTTTTTGTCTGAGGTGGAGGAACTTCTTATATCACCACGCTCCCCAGGGAGATATTTTTGTGCATGCCTCACTCTGTATCAAGATTGGTGCTTTCTTCCCTTACCAAAAAGTTGTCTCTCTCATAAGGACTGTTATTTGAAAGTATGGACTTTGCAGCATTACATGGTCCTCGATTCTGAGTTTCCACTGTTTTATTCATTCACCATGAATCGCGCAGTCTGTGGAGTTTAGTCTACATTGTTTTAACAATATTCACTTAATTTGTTTTTTTTTGTATGCAATTTTCATCCATTTTGAGTGTTGTTTATCACTAGGAATGTTCTTGGCATGGTTATACTCACCTGTTATAATCACGTTCACCTATTAAGCAGCGCAGCCTATTCCATTTAGCTATTTTTGAAATGTACCTGCCTCCTCACAAACAAACTGTCCTTTTTGAAGGAAAACACACATAGGCGAGTATAATTGAAACCAAAATTCCTTTATTTAGGGCTCGTAACCAAACAAAGAGGGAGGCAACGCTGGAGAAACAGCAGTAATTGGTGAAGCCTTTGGCCCCCAGGGCACACATCAATTATTTTACTGCAAAATTGGTGGCCTGAGGAGTCCTTATCTAAGGGAGTTCAATCTGGTCCAGAAGTCCAAGAGAATCATGAACAGCAGCAGATGACATGTATGTCCCCCGGCTGTGGTCATACAAGAGCCTGCCTCTTTTGTCAGACCAGACTGAACCCAGGTCATCACTCTCTGGTCTTCCTTCCATGCTTCCTTCCGCGCTGTGTCTGTGGTGATGGAGTTGTGGCAGGAGGAGGAGGAGAAGGAGGAGGAGGAGGAGGAGGATGGTCCAACTCACACAGGTGGGTATTGGGTGTGATTTCGCCCCTCACCCCCTTAGTTAAGGTTTTATAAAGAATGTCCTCACACATGAGGCGTTGGCCCTCCTGCATGTCCTTCAGTTTTGTTTCAGCCATGCAGGCAAACGCCTCTTCGCGAGTGGGGAAGGCTCTGAGGGACGCCTCCTGAATCGAATCCTGCACGTTACTCCTCTTCCTGGGTCTTTTGTTTGGAAGGTGGAGGGGAGGGACCTGCGATTCTGTCAGGCTCCTACTGGGCCCGGCCTTCTCCTGGCTGCCACTTAGCCCCGCCTCCTCCTGGCTGCCACTAACCCCCGCCTCCTCCTGGCTGCCACATTCCACAGCCTCCTCCTGGCTGAGGTCTTCCTATGTATGAAAAAGGGACATCGTTTTAGTTTTTTCTTCATCAATCACACACAATTTTCATCTCATGACTGTTGCAAATTGAATGTTAAGAAATATAAAAGACTATCATTCTGAGCCTAGCATTTTTCATTCTTGTCCCAATTATTTGTGCCCACCACTGTCTATTGATATGTAAAAAACTTTATTAAATCAGCAATTAGTGATCACTAATAACATCTAGTAAACATCATTTATGTTTTAACAATAAATCTGTAGAAGAATTCTATACCTGGCTCCAGCTGGGCTCCTCCACTTCTTCCTGGCTGGAAGTCCCAGGTTGGACATCGGAAGACTCAGCTGGGGTGGAAGATAGGGTGGAAGGAAGAGTGGAAGGAAGGGTTGAGAAGGATTCCCTGACTTCAGTCTGGTCTGACAGAAATCGCAGTCTCTCATAGTACCACAGCCTGGGGACATAAACGTCATCTGCTGCAGCTCCTGATCTCTGGGAATCCGTGACCTTCTTGCGCTCCCTAAGATAAGTGCTCCACCAATTTTGGCTTTTAAATAGGGGATGGTTGCTGTGGGGACCACCGGCTTCACCAACTCCAGCAGTTTCTCCAGCGCTGCCTGCCTCTTTTGTTTATTATTGTATTGGGGGTGTTTGATCTGCCACAGACAGGGCAGCTCCCTGTATTTGTCTATGAACAGGGGGGGGGGAAGTTGTGGTCATTGAAGCGATCCATTTTATCTGCAAGACACAAGACAAACCCTAATGTCAGGCTAAACTCTCCTAAATCTTGTCACAATATAGGCCTCAATCTAGAAGCAGTATAGGCCCAAGTTTAAATATTACCTTCGTTATCACGATAGGCGCCTCTGATACTCCTTCCTCCTCTCACAGGTACTACGCACGCGAGTTATGCTTTATATACACTGCGCATGCGTGAAACTCCGCCCGCCCCTGACGTTCTTTCTAGTCTATTCCCCACCCCTTCTCGTTCGGCGCAGTGGGGAAGAGCACATGGCGGAGACAGAGCAGGCGCATGCTAATTACAGCAACGAGGAGGAGGAAAGCCCGGAGCCAGAAATGTCCCCATCCTGGAGGAGACGATTTAAGGCCTCAAATATGTCCTTTGGGGAGATGTTGGAGATGGTCGACATCCTGAAGAGGGCCGACTATGACGGGAAGTAAGGACCTTACCCCAACCCCAATGTCAGAAAGGCCAAGAAAATGGCGAAAGTTGTCAAGCGTTTGCACAGAAATTTTGGGGTACGACGGTCGAAAGATCAACTCAGGAAGCGGTGGTCGGACCTCAAATTAAGGGAGCATGAGCAGTACAGAAGGATCAGGAGAGTGCTGCAAAAAAGTAAGTAGTTGTCCTGTGTTCCTATTCTTTATTTTTCTAACGTTCGTGCTGCTCCATGTGCTTTTCTTAACTGTTGTACAGTTTAAAATGGCAACTTTCATGTTCATGGGCACATTATTCGTTCGTGCGAAACATTGTTCGTTCGGCATAGAAAACACCATGTTTTGGACATATGCATTTGAATACATTTTTGCTAGCCTACTTCTCTTCAAATAGTTTTGGTGTCTAGATGGGTTGTTAACTAGAATGAAATGCAAACTAGATTCTGTGTAAGGAGAGGACACTCAGCAGCTGTTTACACATCTGGACGCTGGAGCACTAGTGTGGGACACAAGAACACCCTTTTTATTAGGGGGCCCACACAGGTGCTCCAGTGTTTACTATAGGGGTGACTCCATCTGTGAAGCTTGTACAAAACAGGTAAGTACTCAAGCTTGACAAAGGAAAAAAATATTTCTTCATCTTGCAACTCTGCCAAAACAGACAATTGTACCCCACTTCCAAGCAATGTTTCATATTCCAATTTCTGCCATCAAATATCTGTGTGCTAAGACCACAGACCCCCCACCTCAGGAAGAAGAGGAAATCCCCTAAAGCCAACAGGAGGATGGAGACGTGGTGGAAATTGTCACCACAACAGGTCAGTGTCTGCGACCACAGGCTCAGGTGAGAGATGGATGCCGGCATATTTATAATACATGGTATGTTTTTTTTAATATATTTTTAGGCGATCGTGATGTTGTGGGTGAAGGTCATTTCACCAGTGAAAGTGCCCAGATCCTGATCGGGGAGATCATGGGGTGTAATAGGGACTATAGGGAACATCCAGAAAAACATCAATGATGTAAAAAACAAAATGAAGAACATCATTGATGTTTTAAAGAGAGTTTAAAACCCCTCGAAATCCCTAATGTAGTTGGCATTTTTTCCACAAAAAATTGTTGCACCTTTTTTTTACATATTGTCAAAAAGCCAAATTTTGAAGATGGACACAGTGTGTCAACATGTGCTATCTGCCATCACAGGAGGTCAATGTAGGAGTTTTGTGGGTGCAGCCCCTTCCTCAAAAATAAAGTAGCTGAGAGGAAGGGGTTGCACCCCCAAAACACGTCTATTGATCCCCCATGATGGCAGATATCACATGTTGACATTCGTGAATTTGTGTGCATCTTCAAAATTTGGCTTTTCCAGGGGTGACTTCACCCCATCTGAACGCAATATCAAACACAGTTTATAAATTTATAAATTTATAAATACTCATGTCTGTTATCAATTTCTAACAAAGTTGAACTTTGTAAGTTCCAGATTTGTGTATTTCTTGGTTTTAAACATGCCTGTTTTACCTTAAATGGACATTTCTACTTTTATTAATGTGACCCAAAAAATTGTTATACAACAAACATGTTGGTTTGTTTTAAAAACCTTTTATAAATGCATAAATGCACATGTGATTGTGCTTGTATTAAAAAGATTGATAATCAAGAATGTGTGGATTCTTCTTTCAATGCTCCAAAAATTTTTTTGTTGTAAAATTGGTGGTTTTTGTGACAATGGGGGCAGTTTCAGTGCAGTCTCAAGTGCACTTGTAGTGCAAAGTGTCTTTGCCTTTAGTAAATAACACCCAACAGTGCTTTCTAATGTTACACAATCATGCCATTTTCAAGACTCCCCAAATTTATGTCAGGGTCAGCTAAAAGAAAGACAAACAGTAAATGTCAGCAAATATTTTAGTAGTTAAAATTTGTTTTTTATTTCAAAAATGTCTCAGACATTGTCTGGCATATTGATGGCCCCCCTACCCACAAAGTATTCCATGTATCTTAGATGGACCTCGCAGGCACTCAGGGGGGGCAAGCCAGGATGGCCAGCTTCAAGCGCCGTCAGCGTTGGTTCATTGAGATTAATTCCGGCTTCAGGCCCAACTGAGCCAGCATAGTTCACAGAATTTCTCCTTAAAAAGTTGTGGCGAACACAGCAAGCCAGGATGATATGATTGAGTTTATACTCCACCATATGTATGGGTGTAAGAAATAGGCGGAACCGGCTGGCCATTATTCCAAACGTGTTCTCCACCACTCTTCTGGCTCTGGCCAGCCGGTAATTAAAAACCCTCTTGTCTGGGGTGAGGGTCCTCATAGGGAATGGCCGCATAAGATGGTCCCCCAGCGCAAATGCTTCATCCGCAACGAAGACGAATGGGAGTCCTTCCGCATTGTCTTCTGGAGGTGGCAAGTCCAAGCTGCCATTCTGGAGATGCCTGTAGAACTCCGTCTGGGCGATGACTCCACCATCTGACATCCGGCCATTCTTCCCCACGTCCGCATACAGGAACTCGTAAGTAGCCGACACCACCGCCAACATCACAATACTATTGAACCCCTTATAGTTGTAATAGTATGACCCCGAGTTGGGTGGTGGCACGATGTGGACATGTTTCCCATCAATTGCCCCTCCGCAGTTAGGAAAGTCCCACCGCTGGGCAAAGTGGGAGGCCACAGTCTGCCATTCCTGTGGGTTGGAAGGAAACTGTGGAGTCAAACAAGAAAATAAAATTAATCATTTTGCACATAAACATGGAAAGCAGATTAGACACAAACATTCTTAGCCAACATCAGTATAACATTTATTTTAGGGACTATTTAAAGACAAAGGTATAAGGTCCACCTATCAGATTCCTCCTCCCCCCGTCTCATGGGCCATTTGTAAATTTTTATGGGGGGGAGATGTTTTGAACAGGTAACCCTCTCCACTTCATTGAGAGATGAATGCATAAATAATGTGTATTACTTTGGCTAGCCCCTCCTTAATTTACACTATTGGCAGCCCACTGGACAGGTAAGAAGTGTCATAATACAAAGATATAAATACACACTGTACACATTTTAGCACATTTTTACATTCTGCTATTACCTATCAAGATAATAATAGGATACAGAAACTTTAAACAGTACCATTTGAATGCCCTTGCACTACATGCTTTGAGGAATTCATCCATAAATCTGACCACAAAAGAGGTGGGTATAGTGTGTATGGGTTTGGCAAAGTCAGCAGATAGAGGATTGGTATCAGCTGAGTTAGCAGTTGGGAGGAGGGAGGGTTCAAAAAGATTTTGTGAACCCAAAAAAAAAACCTCTGGCACTCTGCCATAATTTCAAGCACACATCACAATTTTAAACATTTTAGGGGGTATTTAGGGTAAAGCACTACTATGGAGCTGACAAAATACATTGTTAATTGAGTAGATGAGGTGGATATAGGCCCAGGAGAGCATGCTGGGGAGGTAAGTGAAGGCAAATATGTATGAAGGACAAAAAAAATTACATAAAAATCCAGCATGCATGAGGACAAAGGGGACATACACAGCATATTACAATCATTAGGGAATGAGGAAAGAAATACAATACATTAGCAAACATTCTATACAATAAAATGTGATGTAAAAGGATAAAAATCTTACCTTAATATACTCCTTCTGCAGGACCTGGATGATGGCAGAACAGGTCTCTGGGATAATGATCCCCAGAGCCTGGGGGGAGATGCCTGTCGAGAACTAGAGGTCCTGCAGGCTTCTCCCCATCACCAAGTACCGCAGGGTGGAGATTAGCTTCTGTTCCGGAGTGATGGCTTGCCTTATGCAGGTATCCTGCCTGCTGATATAGGGGGTCAGCATAGCCAACAAACGGTGAAATAAGGGGTTCGTCATCCGGAGAAAGTTCCTGAAATCATCAGGATTATTCTCACGGATCTCACGGAGCAAAGGCATGTGACAGAACTGGTCACGCTGGAGCAACCAATTCTTGGTCCATGAACTCCTCCCCACCCTGTTCATGGACTGGGCTTGTGTCAAGGTAAGGACCCCAACACCAAGCCCCCCGCACAGCACGAACTCTACGAGGAGTACGTATACGCAACATGGCTAGAAAACAGTCGGCTGCCCAGAACGAAGTAACAGAACGCACTGAAGAACAGCAAGGCCTGTGAAGAGCGACCAGAAAAACAGTAACAAACGAACAAGAACACAATGACAGAGTCAAGGGTAACTCGCTGCTCGCACTGAAGACCAGATACAAACCCACAAGCACAAACTGAACAGCAGAAATACGATCTGAAAACCACGAGTCTGAAAAAGCGCGAATCGTCTCTCACCAAACTTTTACTAACATGAGATTAGCAAAAGGAGCCCAAAGGGTGCCGCTCTTGGTTCTGAACCCCCCTTTTTTAGTCTCGTCGTACGTGGTGTACGTGACCGCGTTCTTGGCGATCGGAAATTCCGACAACTTTGTGCGACCGTGTGTAGACAAAACAAGTTTGAGCCAACATCCGTCGGAAAAAATCCATGGATTTTGATGTCGGAATGTCCAGTCAATGTCCGATTGTGTGTAAGGGGCATAAGGGTGACCGTGTATGTGGATAGCAGGCATCCTAGGTAGTTAAAGAAGATCTAATAGCTGAGTCTCGTAAAGAAATGTTGTTGCCGTCAGTATGTTTCCCTCTACTGAGCTATTTCCCCGTCCTAAGTTTTGCCTATTATTACTGACATCCCCCTGACTCCTGACACCGACCTCCCCACCTCGGTGACCTGGTATGTACACAGGCATGGAAGCACAGCTCCCTCCCTAGGGTGTTGTACTGTTTGCTGCTTCTTTTGTGATGGAAGTTTGCCCAGGGGGCATGTGAGCCTCAATGTTTGGACTGATCTCACTGCCCTATTCACTCTGATCATTTTAAGGGGAGCAGCTGAATGCCTCTCATTACACTGAACTACTTAGGTCTCTGTGCCTAAATTTTTCCGTGTATGCTCCCAAACAATACCTGATACTTGTCTTCAGGTTGAAAGTGTGACTCTACTTTTATTTTATTTTTTATATATTTTTTTTTTTTACAATATTTTTTTCTACCATTCAGAAATATATGGGCTGATGGCCGGTAAATCCTTATGCATTGACATCATATGTTTATGATTGTGATGCCTTTATGTGTGGTTGTGAATGTCGGTTATCAGGTGGGGGTTTAGGCCACTGCCCCGGTGCTAAGCTCCCATCGCACCCCCCCGGGTGTACCAATTCCTATTCCTAGATGTCGCTTACAATGTTACATTGGGACATTCATAATATTAATGTACAGGATGCGTTCCCTTGTCAACCTAATAGGCACTGAGGTGATCTCTTGTCTTTCCCCTCACCCCCTGTACGTTACCTGGGGGGGGAGAGATGGTGAGTGCCCCCTAATACATGGGAGAGCCTGTCCAGGTTGGTTATCTCCCACATGGAGGGGATGGACCCTCTCCTTGTCACTGATAGACGAGTGCAATATATTGCCAGTGTGCTGCAGTGATTGATCACACACTTATTATCCTAGGGCACGTTACCTACTTGATGTTGCATAGCCTACAAACAGGGTTTGCCCTCCTTGTGAGGAAGGATCAGGGAGACCCTATGGTGTAGATAGCAAACAGCACATACCTGTGCCTTACAAAAAAGATGGGGGGGGGGGGATTTTGTGATTCCATGTTTTCATGTTCTTTCTGTTTTCTTTTATGTACTATTATATTTATATGCCGTTACTTATTGTTCTTGCTGGGGTGACAGGGCGGGGATGGGTTGGCTCCTCTCTGACTGATCCACCCTCTCCCCCACCTAGGTTGAAGCACAGACCCTCGATGGTTTTCGAGGGGTGCTTCCTTGCAATTTTTTTTGCTATTAGTTGGCTGTGTGAGAAGTCATTCACTGCCTAGCATACAGTGTCTTATACTCTTCTTTTCTCCTTCGCTCTCGCCTTCTTCTCTTTAGGTATCTTCTGTACCCCACCTGTTTCGTCCCTTCTCCCCGCTCACCCACCCCTCCTTCCCCCTTCTTTCCCTACTTTGTTTGACCCTGATGACAATGGACTCCATCAATATTGTCTCGCTGAATGCGAAAGGTCTGAATATACTTGAAAAAGATGTATGCTCCTCAACGATCTTAAAAGAGCTCACACTGATGTGGAATTTTTTCAGGAAACTCATTTCAGAACAGGTAGACCTCCGTGCCTTACAAATAGATTCTACCCCCTATCTTATCATGCTATTAATGATGCCGCTAAATATAATGGAGTTTCCATACTACTATCTAGTAAAATACCCTGGACGTGTTATGATACTTTAGAAAGCAAAAATAAAAATTAAGTACAGCGCTACGTTTAGAAAAAAAGTGAAAAGCAGCCAACACACCTATAGACTCAAGGCAGAAAAAAAACAAAAGAAACAAAAGTGTGGCGCTATATATCACATCCACAGCCGTGTGTATTACAATAAAGACATATAAAAATGGTGAATACTACCAAAAAATGTATGACCATAAAATGGATAGTGTCAAATAATTAATCAGTGTTGATCACATATAAAGTAAATACACAATAATACTTAATCATCAGATGTGCCAGTGATTAATAGAAACCCGTGCGGGTTCCATGAGCCAGACACCAAACATAAAAAACATGAAACTTTAGAAGTCCATAAAAAATGTGTAGAAAAATAGTGAAGAAAACATCAACAGAGTTCAAAGGGGGTGATGCATGGCCAGATGGTATTCACAGAATTTTAGTCGCACCGAATCTGGCGAGTGGGCAGAAGGGAGACCACAAGTGTGCATAGATTGTACATCAGTGCCGGGGCCAACACCAGGAGTAGAGGAGGCTTACCGGAAAGAATTGACCTGAAATGGCGTACGCCAGACAAGTCAAAAAAGCATAATAACCACTGGTTCAAATAGCAGCGATCGTGAGGGGTCCACGATCGCCGCTATTTGATATTTGAGCTCTGTTTCGTTCTTCCAAAATGTGAGTCTGTTTTTTATTATTTTAATAAACTAGTGTTTTAAAACGTTATTACGCTATGTGAGTTTTGTTTGCTCCTTGCATGGCTTATGAAACTACACGTTTGGCTTATGCTGGATTACCTATGGGAGAGGAAGCCGTGCGGACCCTCCCCTTTTCTTTCCACCATCTGTTGATGACATCTGACAAGACACATTTCCCAGAACCAGTGGTTATTATGCTTTTTTGACTTGTCTGGCGTACGCCATTTCAGGTCAATTCTTTCCGGTAAGCCTCCTCTACTCCTGGTGTTGGCCCCGGCACTGATGTACAATCTATGCACACTTGTGGTCTCCCTTCTGCCCACTCGCCAGATTCGGTGCGACTAAAATTCTGTGAATACCATGCATCACCCCCTTTGAACTCTGTTGATGTTTTCTTCACTATTTTTCTACACATTTTTTATGGACTTCTAAAGTTTCATGTTTTTTATGTTTGGTGTCTGGCTCATGGAACCAGCACGGGTTTCTATTAATCATTGGCACATCTGATGATTAAGTATTATTGTGTATTTACTTTATATGTGATCAACACTGATTAATTATTTGACACTATCCATTTTATGGTCATACATTTTTTGGTAGTATTCACCATTTTTATATGTCTTTATTGTAATACACATGGCTGTGGGTGTGATATATATAGCGCCATACTTTTGTTACTTGTGTTATGATACTTTGATAGACAATAATGGCCGATATGTGTTTATCAAGGGATCCATTGGTAATACGTGAGTAACGTTGGCCACCATTTATGCCCCAAATGACCACCATGATGTATTTATCCACCGTGTACTGGATATACTCTTGGAATTCTCAGAGGGCCAATTGATTTTGGGTGGCGATTTCAATATTCCTCTACTCCCCTTAGGTAGACACATCATCGGGCCTATCCTCTGTCCGTGCTGGCATCCATAGACGAATAACCCAGTATTTGCATAGAGCCCAACTGGTCAATGTCTGGAGACTACAACACTTCGGGGAGAAAGATTATACTCCTCACCCCACAAGGTATATTCAAGGATTGATTACTTTATGGTCCCTCATCAACAGTTACAGGCAGTAGGTGAATCAGGCATAGGAAATATCACATGGTCTGATCACGTTCCTGTCTCCATGTTGTACTCACTCTCGACAGTTTTGACTTCCAAAACTCGCTTTTGGAGCTTAAATGAGAGCCTTCTGCAGACCCCCGAAGTCCTGGCAGATGTCACCGATGAGTTGAAGCACTACTTTTTGACAAATGACCAGCCAGACTGCGACCTGGGCATCCTGTGGGAAGCTCACAAAACGGTGATCAGAGGAGTACTGGTAAAACATGGCACGAGAATAAAAAAGAATGGGAAAAACAATTAACTACACTCCTACACAAAATACACGTAGTGGAATCCCAGCATAAACAAACACCTACTTCATCTCTGGAAAATGAACTATTATCCCTCCAACGGCAAACAGTAGATTTATTGCATTACAGAGCGAAAGCAGCACTTCAATTTTGTTGCAAGTTCAGTTACGAGTCTGGTAACAAATGCGGGAAATTATTAGCCAAATCAGTCCGAGACCAAAAACTTAGTACATACATACCCCAAATAGTATCTTCCTCGGGACACAAAGCAGTCCTGTAGTCTTCCCACAAAGTTTGCTAAACCCAAAACCATTTCACCTTTTGTCCATCCCTGCACATACTATACTGTAGAATATTATACAATAACAGTCAGCATGGGTCTCTTCTGTCAGTCACTGCTATACTGTCTAAGTCGGTAGCCTAGTTTTAATTACTATAGTTTATTTTTTACCTTTCCTATGTCTTAAAACATGAATTATAAAACATCATATTAAATAAATCTGTATACCCACATATAGCTTGCTGTTTTTTTTGTTTTGTTTTTTTTTTTAAGTATCCCCCAACATATAAATGAGAGTTCTTGGCTCACATCATGCAAATATCAAGATAAATAATATAACGTATCTTATAAAGCATCAATATCATACATTCTTAGCGAAAATGCCATACTCATTACATTACACCTCCCCACTTTTTTTTTTCCTCAAAAAATGATAAAACTATTTGTTTATAATACAGTAAATGGACGTGACCTGACACACACTATATGAAACACATGGCGGCCTCCATCCCTGATTTAGTAGATGAAAAGGAGGAATTTTGTGGGACTTTAAATGAGGGTACACCATGTTGAGAGAAAGTGACAACGTAAAAATGAAAGTACAGTACATGATCGATTGAAAGACAAATGTAATAAAAACAAGTAACTGTTGGCATCTATTGGCACTCTACGTGTTTCCTGGCATTACAGCCATTTGTCAGGAGTGTTATGAAGTAATATACTAGGAAAGAAAAAACAGGGATTAATGATAGTACCCTTAGAATAAGGGGGGGGGGGGGCAGGGGAATTATGTCCCAACAAGGTGGAGATACTGTAGATTGGGATACTTACTAACAACCTGAAGGCCAATTCCAGTATCAGCCAAGGAAGACGGGGGCACGAGGCATGATGTCTCCCCGGGGTTGAAACGGAGGAACCCTCCAAGGACGGAGAATAGTGCCCGGAGCCCAGCATAATGGTCACAGCATGATCCAATAGGCTCTGTGTACACCAAAAGTGCATGGTGTTCCTAGAAAAATGTGTCAAAAAAAGGATTAGTTAAATATGTAAAGGTATAAAAGTAATGGGGCAAAAATGTCTATGTGTTTCTGCAAAGGGACTACATGAGGGAGTGTATGTGAAATAAAACCAAGCAAGGGGAGAAAAACATAACAAAAAACATACCAAAAGGGGATGGCTGACCTCCTAGCAAAGAGGATAACCTGTGTGTGGGATCAGGATGTGCTTCCTTGTGATTGAATCAAGCAAATGAACCACCAGCTGCTCCAAGGCTACTAATATACTCTCACTCCAGGGAGGGGCACCGTTAGCATCATGCCTGATTGGCCAGTCTGCACAAGAGAGGTGGGGAGGGGATTCCCAGGTGCATGTGGCGGAGCCATCAGCAGTGGGTTTCCACCCCTCTCGTGCGTGGCTAAGGATGGAATAAAAAAAGATGTTAAATCAACGTCAATAACACCGCTGGTTGCGGCGTCGAAGCATGACGCCGATTAGCAGGAGGCCAAACCCCGCCCCCACCTAAGGGTGGGGGGGCAATGGGCTACTGCACATTGCAACCCCCGGAGACAGAGAAAACACCTGAACCCCCCCCAAAACAAAGCTGAACCGGACAAGGGTTTGGTAAGTGGTCTGGAAAGGATAATGGGTCGAAGATAATACATAGGGAGAAGATAACATCCGAATCTATTAGAAATAGGGAATGAATCTAATAAAAAACACTGTTATGGCCCAGTAATAGGGTGATAAACAGAAGTTGATGAAGTAGAAGGTGTGGCAGGTCACTGTAAACGGGTGTCTTCCAAGTAACAAGTAACTGTTGGCATCTAGTGGCACTCTGCGCATTACCTGGCGTTACAGCCATTCATGAGGAGTGTTATGAAGTAATATACTAGGAAAGAAGAAAGAGGGATTAATGATAGTACCCTTAGAATAAGGGGGGGGGGGGGCAAGGGAATTGTGTCCCAACAAGGTGGAGATAGATTGGGATATTTACTAACAACCTCAAGGCCAAGTCCGGTATCAGCCAAGGAAGACGGGGGCATGAGGCATGATGTCCCCCCCAGGGTTGAAATGGGGAAACCCTCCAAGGACAGAGAATAGTGCCCGGAGCCCAGCATAGTGGTCCCAGCGTGATCCAATAGGCTATGTGTACACTTCATAACACTCCTGATGAATGGCTATAATTCCAGGAAACGCATTGAGTGCCACTAGATGCCAACAGTTACTTGTTTTTATTACATTTGTCTTTCAATCTATTTATTATACCATGTATATTTGCCATGTCTACTTTTCATTTGTATTGCATTCTATGAGCAGCATATTTATTGTAAGTCTGGTGACTACCTATTTGATACAAAATGTTTGATATATATTCTAGATTGTAATAAATAAATCATGTATTATACTTTCATTTTTTGTTGTCACTTTCTGTCAACATAGCGTACCCTCATTTAAAGTCCCACAAAATTCCTCCTTTTTATCTATTTGTTTATAATGAATGAACATTTACTCAAAATGGAACTCTACTCATAAAAAATGTGATAAAATAAGGTTCATTAGCAAGAAAAATACATTCCACATTAATTATTATGCTACCATTTTACTGAAGCCCAGAACCTTTGAGCAGCAGTAGAATTTCAGGCTGTCAGCAGACTGGCCTCTAGATTTTAATCAGTGCAAAAAAAATAGAGCACAACTGAGCATGTGCAGAGCAGGGTGAGCCAGTGGATTTTAGACAGTATAGGCATTTATTTTTAATGTGTTTCATAGCTATGCCTGTAAAAGGGGTCAGCCGCAAGTGACCCAGCAGGATTTTCTGACCAAAGTTTCACTTTAAGGTTTTTTTACAATAATAATACTTATAACATATATAACAATCAAAACAACTGTAATTCTCTACATACAGAGTATCACATACAATTATTTAGAATTGTCCATTACTTAAATACTTCTAATGTCTTTTTCTGTAACAGTCTCTTGTATGCATTCCACTTGCACTTATGTGAATAACATTCATGCTAATCTCACTCAGACTTTGACTACTATAGAAACTGAAAATTTCACTGTCACAAATGTGGATTTAAATGGACACTTGAATTGTGAATTCTTCCACTTCCTTTTATGATCTTTAATGTTATTGCAGTCATCAAGAGTTACTGACATACTGTACATTCCTTTAGTGGCTTTGATTGGAACAGAGATCACATCTAAAACAAGGATCTGTTTAGAAATAAAACTACACAAATTTAGTTAATTCTTTTAAACATGTAAACATTTTATCTCCCACTATACAGCATTAAATCTAAGCAACTATCATTTGCCTCTAGAACTCCTAAACTTAGTGACAAATCTATCCAAAGTTTCATATGGCCCAATAAATTGTATTTAATTTGGTCTACAACAGCCCATACATCCTATCCACCAATGAATATGAGTGTGGACACAAGGTTCTATCGTCTATGCCAAGAATAGAACAGAATGGAACGGATTTTTTACAAAAATGGGTACAATTATCTGATATCAGTGCTGTATACACCTCGGTCCTGGGAAAAACTTCCCACATCAGACACTTAGCTGTTGTCTCGTACATTTGCATGACCATATGAAAAACTTTGATTTACTTTAAAAAGGAGCAGACATTTATTAAAGTATATCTATATCTACAGCTTTGTTCTTTCATTGTAATAAAGTCTATATGCAGGCACACAAAATAGACTTTGTAGAACTACATTTTATGAAACTACATAATAGTGTTCAGAATGAAAAAGAAATCAAATAAACTTACACGGTCACTTGCACAGTCTGTTAAATCTAAAGAGGTTAAGAAAATGTGCATTACTATGTCCCTACTTATCTGAAAGAAGACAATAAAACCTGAAAACATTAATCAGTGTTATTATCAATGATGAAACAATGCCTAGATCAACAGTCTACAAACTTAAAGCGGAGTTTCGCTAAAAAATTTTTTTTAGATGTCAGCAGCTGCAAATACTGCAGCTGCTGACTTTTAAAATAAGGACACTTACCTGTCCCAGGGTCCAGCGATGTCGGCACCCGAGGCCGAACCATCCCTCGATCGTCGGGTGCTGCCGCCCCATTCTCACTGAAGGAATCGGGAAGTGAAGCATTGCGGCTCCACTGCCCGGTTCCCTACTGCGCATGCGCGAGTCGCGCTGCGCGTCTACACTGGTCACCGTTGTGTTGTGGGAACTGTGTATTTCCCACAACACAACGGGGGTGGGCGGGGAGTCTGCGGCTAGCTATACCCGGAAGTGGGTGCAGATACCTGTATTATACAGGTATCTGCACCCCCCTCCCCCCTGAAAGGTGCCAATTGTGACACCGGAGGGGGGGAGGAATCCGATGAGCAGAAGTTCCACTTTAGGGTGGAACTCCGCTTTAAGACATCTAAATATTTGAGTATACCATCACTAGCAACAAATACCACTGTTTATGAGCGAAAGAAAGCTTCACATTTTTATAAGACACAGTTTCTGTTGTCAGTAAAACTTTCTAAATGTAAGATTAAAATGTATCATATGTCCTTAACAGGGGCCATAAGTAAATAGAATGTCATTACAGTTTATTTAATTACATTTGACACATTAGCACATTGTGCTCATATAAAACATTTTTCCCCACATCAATAAATGTAACCCTTATAATTGGTGACCAAAAACAAGCCACATCTCCAGGATAAGGCTAACCCAATGTTTAATAAAGTAACAAAATTATAGACTGATCCCACACTACATATATATATATATATATATATATATATATATATATGTATACTCCTTGTACAATGAAGTATTATACGTAATTGGTTGGTTGCAGATTTATATTGCATGCTATTACTGTGTATGATCCCCCAAAATCCTAATTTTAATATGTAGGAAGGCCAGTATGGTGGCCTGAATTTATGGGAGGAGCCCGGGGGGTATTTAAGCAGCCCGCTCACCTGTGGTGCTTGTCGGTTTCCTGTGCGCGATATACATCACTAGGCCGACTATTCGAATACCAGCGTCCGCAAGTTCTTATCGTGCAAAGTTCCCGCATTCGCAATTTCCGTGCTCGAGAGTTTCGAAGCCCGTGTTTACCGATTCGTACGTTCGTACCACGCGTCTGGCTTGGCTGTCGCAGGTAGGGTCCCGTCGGACTTTTGTTTTCACGCATTATAGATATCATGTCACTAAACCGTGATAGCAAACTTACGAATCACTCGCAGATTTCACGAACGTAACCGCAATGTATATCACTCGTACTATCGTTATGTTACCATTTCGCGTTATCTGAGAAACCATCGCGACGCAGGCGTCGCTTCATTTCAGGCATGTCTAAATTGTTAAACATGTGTTAGTAGACAGCCATAGCGATTCGCAATTTGCTAATCTTATCGAATCACGTCAGTTCGATACCAATCATTTCGCATTTCTGAACATTTCTAAATACATTTCTAACATTTCAAACCATTTCGAATCATTTCTCATTTCAGTCACATACCGCGCTCCGATTCGAATCCAGTCGCACCTAAAGATGCAACGATTCGCTCCGGTGTGCCCCAGTAGTTACGGCCTCATTTCAGTACATGCTCCAGAGTGACGTCATTATCAGTCGCTTTCGACTCACCGATTTGTACCTCTGTCATGGTTATCATGCCACGTATCACGCTCCGTTACGAATTCAGTCGCATGGAAATGCACCGATTCGTCTCGGCGTGCCCCAGGTATTGGCCACATTTCAGTACATGCTCCAGAGTCCGATTCGCAGTCAGTCGCTATAGCGGCATGATCGATTCGCGCCTCTGTCATGGCAACAAATGTTACACCTGCACTTACCGCGCTCCGGTTCGAATCCAGTCGCATCTTCGATGCACCGATTCGTTACGGCATGCCCCAGGGCCCGGCCTCATTTCTGGACATGCTCCAGAGTCCGGTTCGTCGTCAGTCATAGTTTGCGGCTCACCGATTCGTGCCTCTGTCATGGGAATCATTTCAACTGTCACGAATCACGCTTCGATTCGAATCCAGTCGCATCCATGATGCAACGATTCGTCCCGGCGTGCCCCAGGTATTTTCGGCCACATTTCAGTACATGCTCCGGAGTCCGGTCGTTGTCAGTTGCAATCGCGACATGATCGACTCGTGTCTCTGTCATGGCACGTGCTCTACCATGACAAATCATTTCATTCATTTCATCATTTCACTCATCTCACTGTCACGTACCGCGCCCCGATTCGAATCCAGTAGCATCCGAGATGCACCGATTCGTCCTGGCGCGCCCCAGTTGTCTTGGCCTCATTTCATTCGTACTCCATAGTCCGACTCGTCATTTGTCGCAGTCGAAAAAACAAAAAAAACAAAAACATATATGTGTATATATATATATATATATATATATATATATATATATATATATATATATATATAAATAAAGTAGTATAAATAAAACATTTGGGCCTCAGCCCACACCTGCATCAGAACTTGGTTAGCTATCAGTTGCGGCATTACCAATTCGTGCCTTTGCCAGGGCAAACATTTCACGGTTACATACCACACTCCAATTCAAATCCAGTCGCATCCGTGATGCACCAATGTACTCCGGCATGCACCAGCGTTTCTTTTGCCTCATTTCAGTACATGCTCCAGAGTCCGGGTCGCTGTCAGTTGCAGCTGCGGCACGACCGATTCGTGCCTCTGTCATGGCGAAACGTTTTTCATTCATTTCACTCTAAGGCAAACATTTCATTTATTTCGTTGTCGCATGCCGCGCCCCGATTCAAGTTCAGGGCATCCGTCAAACATCGATTCATCCTGGCAAGCCCCAGTTGGCGCGGCCTCATTGGCGCAGTCATGGCACACCGATTTGTGCCTCTGTCATGGCACAAACAGTTCACTCATTTATTTAATGCCATGCACCTGTCGCTTAAACATGTTACAATTTACCTTTCAAACCAGGTAGTCAAACCCTCCACCGGTTCTCATCTGTCGTTTCCTCTAGGTCAGTCAAAAAAAAAAAAAGGGGGGGGGCCACACCCCGTCTTCCTTCGAAGCTCAGTCATGGTCCTGATTCATTCGTTGAAACCTTCGCCTCGCTACTATACCCCCTCATAGTCACAGCACATCCAAGTATAACTTTTTGCAATCGTCGCAAATACGCATCCAAACACAACTTCTTGCATTTCATTGCAAGCACACATCGAAACATAACTTCTTGCTATTGTTGCAAGCACACATCCCATCATGACTTCTTGCAATCGTTGCAAGTATGCATCCAAACAGAACGTCTTGCAATCGTTGCAAGCACACATCCAAGCACAATTTCTTGTAATCATTTCAAACACGCATCCAATCATAAAACTTCTTGCAAACGTTGCAGGCATGCATTCAAGCATAACTTCTTGCAGTCGTTGCGAGTACGCATCCAAGCTTAAACTCTTGCAGTCTTGCAAGCACATGCAGCAATACGAACTTTTCACAATCACTACAAACACATCTCCACCGACAGAAACTCCCTTGCAATCGTTGCAAGCACACATTCAAGCACAAATCTTACAATCATTACAAGACACGCATCTTAGCATAACTTCTTGCAAACATTGCAAGCATGCATCCAAGCATAAATTCTTGCAATCATTGCAAGCACGCATCCAGTCACAACTTCTTGCAAAATGTTGCAGGGACACACCCAAGCATAATTTCTTGCAATCATGGCAAGCATGCAGCCAAACACAACTTTATAATCGTTGCAAACACGCATCCAAGTATAACTCCTTGCAGCCCGTGCAAGCACATGCAGTAATACGGACTTCCCGCAGTCACGGCAAACACATCTCCATTGACACAAACTCCCTGGCAATTGTTGCAAACACGTATTTAAGCACAACTCTTGCAATCATTGCAGGGCTCACATCTTAGCATGACTTCTTGCAATCAGTACACATTTCCAGTGGCACACAATCAGTCACACATCATTCTTCAGTGGCACTTAATCGGCCACTTGTCTCCAGTGGCATTTCATACGAGCCACTCATCAATTTCTGTGTCATTTCTCACTTAGGTCAGTTGAGTTCAGGTTCCACCCCGCACCAGGTATCGTATTGCCACACACAGCTGGCTCCTCATAACATCATCAGGCTATACCTAGCTAACATCCAGCATTTCTTGCCCTCACAGGACCCCAGAGAGTCATCCGTGTTTACGGCTCATACAGTAGGATCCTTTCTACGTGGCGTCCAGAAGCATCAGCCCATAGCTAAACGGCAAACGCTTGCCCATCACAACTGCCATCTTCAGGGACATGTCAAAACCTCAGACATTCCCCAATCTAGTCATACAAGCAGCCATCTACCTGGCCTCTGTGGTTTTCTACGGCCTAACAAATTCACTTTACTGGCACAGGCAGCCAGGTACTACGTAGACACAACTTGACTCGCTGGTAATACCATTATGTCCTTCAGCTTGTAGTCTCAAAAAACTCAATAATCCGGAACCGAGGTCTACAATAACCTCCTCCGAATTAACGAATACCACGCAGGCCAGCCTCCCCCTCGACAAACTGACCCGTATCAGGTTAGTTCCCCAAGACTTCACCCATACACGGGTGTGTACTAACAAGTAGCTGCAGTCTTTCCTAAGAATGTGGACCTATCAATGTCAGAAGGTCCCGTACTACGTGGATCGGTGTATCAATAATTATACCTTAAACTCTAGGGTCTTATCACCTACGTCACCCTTGTCACCCCAGGTAGCGACAGATGCCACAGCCACCACAGGCATCGCAGCAATTTTTGGCCATCATCGGTTTACAAGTACATGGCCCCCAGAGACACTCCTAAAACCCCGGGTTTACCCGGACTTCCTCCCTCTTCAAGTTACACCCGGTCATGGCAACCGCTTAACTCCAGGGTCTTATCTGGACAGGACAGTCCGAGGCGAGCCTCTTAATGAAGCCAGGTCCGCATCGCTCCGTGATGTCCTTCCTGCGCACGCTGGTGTAATTATCTTGGCAACACCAGTTTAATGTCCACTGCATGTTCGTTCCAGGCTGCCATCTTCTGGGACATGTCTACTATATTAACCAGTACGCTATTGGGCCTTCTCCCCAGTTTGGTCATACAAGCAGCCATTTACTTGGCCTATCACGGGTTCTGGCGGCCCAGCGAGTTCACCCGCAGCAATCCCGCAGGCCAAGTTCTGTGTAGTTGGCTCGCTGCCAACACCATTTCATCCTCCACCCTGCAGTGTCCAAAACCCAGCAATCAAGCTCCAGGATAGACACTTAAACTCTAGTCCCCTATTACCTTTTCGGGCAACCCTCGAGTGCCTGCCAGTTCATCAAACACCTGGGGTTCTTCTACGCTGCCTACACCTCGACCCCAGTCAGCACTCCAGTCACTCTTTAGTATTGGGGCAGCCTTGGCAGCATGTCGGCATGGGTCCCAGACCACGTCATCAAGAGACTTAGCAGGTGAAACTCTGCCTACCTCGCCCGGTACGTCCCCACTCCTTAGGTGGAAACGGCACAAGCATTCACCAAACTTGCTCAAATAAATAAAGCCAAAACTAATAAAACCACACCCCTACCTGAATGTTTTTGCCCCCTTATTCTGGCATACCGACCAGCAGACCAAGGCACACTTTCAGGTCCATTTCATATGGTAAGTCCACACTTCCAGGTCTATTTCCGATGGTAAGTTTTATGTTAACTACAAATGTTATCTATGTCCATATCGGACATAGGGCTCCACCCATAAGTAGGAAGGCCAGTATGGTGGCCTGAATTTATGGGAGGAGCCCGGGGGGTATTTAAGCAGCCCGCTCACCTGTGGTGCTTGTCGGTTTCCTGTGCGCGATACCCACCCTCCCATCCCCATTTCAAGGCATTCATTTCATTCATTCATTTCATTCATTTCTCTCTACAGAATAATCATTTCTTAAACTAGGGTATGCCCCCTTATTCTGGCATACCGACCAGCAGACCAAGGCACACTTTCAGGTCCATTTCATATGGTAAGTCCACACTTCCAGGTCTATTTCCGATGGTAAGTTTTATGTTAACTACAAATGTTATCTATGTCCATATTGGACATAGGGCTCCACTCATAAATAATGTTATTCAGGAGAGCCCCTCCTAAAATATTTCTCATTTGTATATTTGTATATTGCACCCATAGCTTCCAGGTCTTTCAACATTTTATTAGTTGACTAGAGTTTCCTTAAGAATAATTATATACACAATTTATTGTTAATTAGATCATATTATTGCAGAGTGACCCTAATCCAAAAACTGACTTTGCCATCTGTAGTAGCATAACTAGGAACTTGAATAATAAAAAATCAAAAGGAGTGACATTTTACAGTATAACTTTGCATATGAAAACTTGCTAGCTGCTCCTGGAATAAAGAAACAAATTATTACTTTAGTCAAACTAATAATCAGCCTTATGATTACTAAATATTGTAATCAGGTAGGACAAAATAAGTTATAGGCAATACCAATAAGGGACTTTGCTCACCAGAGCTTACAAGCTAAGATTAAAAATTAGACTCTAATTATCTAACTCGTCCCCCTGTATGTGCTACATATAGCACATATAATAGGATGGTAGCACTGTTTTTACCATGCATCACTCTTCACTATTATTTTTAGAAAATAAGAAACAAACATACATTTGAAGTTCCCTTTTACCAAATAAATACATCCCATTGCTATCTTTGTGAATACCACTTAGTAGGCAAATATATAAAGATGACAGCATACATAATACTGTACAATAAGATAGGGACATGACAAAATAAACAACAAAAGCTACAAGGGACAATAAGCACCCTATTTACAAGAGTGATACACTAAAAATAAAATGCACCTTTCACTACTGCAGTCCATAATATAAAAGACAGAATACCTATTATAATCTACAATGTATATTCTAATAAATAGAGACCTATTCCTATATTAGACATTTTCCTTTTTAGAAGCATAAAAAATAAAAAATTAACAAATGTTTAAGAATAAGAACGTATTCTGAGATTTTTCTGGTCAGGTCATCAAGTTTCTCTCTAAGTTCACCAGACATAACTCCCTAAACGTGCCCCTTTCATCTCAGTACTCTACTTAGATAAACTGTCACAAAAGTGATTTAATGTTGTTGTTGCACATACGTGCAGACACCTATTTCTAAAATGGTGGCTATACCTTCTACTCTCCTACACTCATACTGAAAGAAATACATTATCTTGTCTAACATGTAAAACCTACAACTGTAAAAATCTTTTTTTCAGCATACCATGAATTACATTAGCAGCATTGAATTTATCTACAGATTCAAGCTATGCTGGGACTTGTGGTTCTACAACAGAGTACGCAGAGAGCAGCTACAACAATGAGATATATTAACAAATTGTATCTAAGCATCTAATCAGGACAGAGATCATTACAGTCATCTGCACCATCAAAACGTCTAATATTCTTATGACTATAAACTTCAGTATTATTTATGACACATTGAACCACCTGCCTATTGCAGTATTTCAGCAAGAAAAAGGGGCTAATGACTATAAAACAAAACAAACCCTTTTTTTCAGTTTAAGATGCTATGATGCTATGATTACATACATACATTTTTCTTCCAGAAGCAGTATGCTAGATACAAAAAAATATGGGTGAATTTTGTGTCATAAATGACCTAAAATGGACAACTTTCTGTTTTCTACAGTCTAAATAACTTCTAATGCGTGTACACACACGGTCGGACTTGCCAATGGGATAACCTCCGTCGGCATTCCCGACAAAAAAATTTAGAACATGTTCTCTAAGTCTGTGTCGGAAATGCCGACAGAAAAAGTCCGATGGGGCATACACACGGTCGGAATATCCGACCAAAAGCTCCCATCGGACTTTTTCTGTCTGCAATTCCGACCGTGTGTACGGGGCATAACTCCCTCAGCCCATTCATGGCGCTATCTAGCTGAGGTACATATTCAAAAGAATATAAAAAAGATGAATGAATCGTGCCTTCCACACACACACACTCACTCACTGACAGTAACTTTTAGAACTTTGACGCTAAAGTCAATCAGTCACCATAGATGTATCAATCCCTAGCCTCTCCACGAAAGTCACATACAGTCATTCACATAGGAATTCATTTTACACCTCATACAAAAAACGCATACACAACACATTTAACTCATATAAATATAAATCCTCCTATCAAATACTAATAACAAGTGTCACAAAATCAAAGATATGACACAGAAATTTCTAATTGTATTTGTATGGCAGATACATACCATTTCTATATTCATCATACACTATGCAGAATTCAGCATCAGTTGCATACTTCTTACAATTCACTCAATCAAATAACACACAAGGTCCTTCCTTCAACACCAACGTCATTACAACCACTACAGACTTATTCTAACCTCATTTAGGAGATGATCAGTCTCCCTCCATTAATCACACATACAATATTCCCTAACAGTCTACAAAGATTACAAAGAAATTAACTTACATTTGTGAACATTCATTAACCACTTAAAGACCAGCCTCGTTTTGAGATTTTGGTGTTTACACGTTTAAAACAGTTTTTTTTGCTAGAAAATTACTTAGAACCCCCAAACATTATATATTGTTTTTTTCTAACACCCTAGAGAATAAAATGTCGGTCATTGCAATACTTGCCGTATTTGCGCAGCGGTCTTACAAGCGCACTTTTTTTGGAAAAAATTCACTTTTTGAATAAAAAAATAAAACAACAGTAAAGTTAGCCCAATTTTTGTATATTGTGAAAGATAATGTTATGCCGAGTAAATTGATACCCAACATGTCATGCTTCAAAATTGCGCCTGCTCGTGGAATGGCGTCAAACTTTTACCCTCAAAAATCTCCATAGGCGACGTTTAAAAAATTCTACAGGTTGCAGATTTTGAGTTAGAGAGGAGGTCTAGGGCTATAATTATTGCTCTTGCTCTAACGATCGTGGCGATACCTCACATGAGTGGTTTGACCACCGTTTTCATATGTGGGCGCTACTCATGTGTGCATTCACTTCTGTTTGAAAGCTCGTCTGGAGGGGGCGTTTAAAAAAAAAAAAAAAATCTTATTTACTTTACTTGATTTTATTTATTTTTACACTGTTTAAAAAAAAAAAAATTGGGTCACTTTTATTCCTATTACAAGGAATGTAAACATCCCTTGTAATAGAAAAAAGCATGACAGGTCCTCTTAAATATGAGATCTGGGGTCAAAAAGTCCTCAGATTTCATATTTGGACTTAGATGCAATAAAAAAAAAAAAAATTGTCATTTGAAAAAATGACAACAGAAAAATGTGCCTTTAAGACGTATGGGCGGAAGTGGCGTTTTGACGTCGCTTCCGCCCTGCTATGGTATGGAGACCGGTGGGGGCCATCTTCCCCTCATTTGTCTCCATACCAAGGAAGGAGACAGACACGATCACCTGCGCCGCTGCCGACGGCTCCGGTAAGCGGCGGAGGGCACTGGATCGCGGCGGGAGTGGTCTCTGCAGCAAACCCGCCGCAGAGACCACTTTTATCTTGTAGCCGGCTGAACATGGGGATACCGGGGTTATGGCAGCTAGCTGCTGCCATAACAACGATATCCGTCTCCAAAGTAGGGACGTACATCGGCATGCGGCGGTCGGCAACTGATTATGTCATGTCTTTGTCATTATCTTCTGTTGTCTATATAGCAATATACAGCAATACACAGTCACTCCACCTAGAAAAGTATGCATACATATGAACACATATTCCTGACTATATATAAATATACAAATATTCAAAGAATGATTAAAACTGACAGGTTAGTTAGTAATTACTTATGGACAGCAGTGCTCAGAGTAAAACCAATAGGCACCGTACACGCATATGTATCCTTACCAAAATGCTTGTCTTAAGACACGAAAAACTGCCAAACCCTGCTTGCCACGGCGATCAGGAATGTCTCAACCTGATCTTAACTGAGTACACAGACCACAAAGACCGTTATAACAGATACATGTAAACATGTAAACATATATACACCTATATTACAAAGATGATACATACCTTTTGAGCTCCAAAACCTTTACCTTTTTTACCTGTCAGGACTTACCTTTCCTGACATGTCTAAACTCATGAGTATTATTTTGCACCACAACTTATGTTTTATGTTATACAAAACAAAGGTACCTTTTTCTAGTAACTACATATTAGTACTCATCCTAAAAAAATATTTAACTTAGGCTTTCCAGGGGTCTGATAACCACAAAGCCTCCTCCAGATTGATTGCCAATCCAGGAAACCGTTCCAGGTAAACAACATGCATGTAAACGTACGTTCTCCAGGGGTCTTTAAATCCCCAAAACCTCATCCAGACTTAAATTTGCAGTCCAGGGAACCAACATGCGTGTAAATGTAGGTTCTTCAGGGGTCCTAAATCCCCAAAACCTCTTCCTGACTAATTTTTGCAGTCCAGGGAACCAACATGCATGTAAACGTAGGTTCTCCAGGGGTTCTAAATCCCCGAAACCTCTTCCTGACTAATTTTTGCAGTTCAGGGAACCAACATGCATGTAAAACCTAGGTTTACATAGAGAGTAACTAACCCTCTACAGGGGTACCCTTTCAGAAAAAAAATTTTGGAAAAAAAACTTCTACCCAGGGTATCTCATCCTGTACAATTCACTTTAAGGCACCCACAGTTGAGAAAACCCAACCTGCCATCACAAAGATCTGCCTGGTGGACAGCGATACCTCAACAACCACTTGCCCCTCCTTGCACTAGTAAAACACGGCACAAAACAATGCAGAACTTTCAATAATAGGTGTCTGCTAACCTGATATAAATTGCGCAATATTGTGTTGAACTTAGTGTCTCACCAGCATGGAGTTAGGCAAGATCAGAATTGAGGTGATGCTGTCCCCGTACGGGCCACCAAATGAAGTAGAATAATAAAGTATCAAACCAGGCAGGACTTCAGTGATGCAAGTTTTTTTTATTTGACTCATACGAGGAGACAAGTTACAACAAAACGAACAGATATTTACCCATTGGTTCTGACCTCTATTACCCGTGCAATAGGGCAGCATACATAGAGTTCAGGCTTATGAGCTCTTATCTGACTTGTCTGTCTAACAATTGTAGAACTTGCATTTATATACCCTTTTACAACCTTAGTCATCTCTCCTAGATATGATTTGTTGCTAAAATCTACGTCAAACTTATTCATTCCCAGAATTCCTATATGTTCATTAAAGTGATTTATAATTGGTTTTGTCCAATTAAAAACACCTGTGTAGAGACAGTATGGCACCCAGCTGTGTTAAATCAAACCCTCCTTGTCCTGATAAGACTTCAAGGATAACAGATTTACGACTTTGGGAGAATGAACTTTCAATAACCCCACCAAATGTGTTATGTCTTAATGTTTCTCACTATACGATTGTGTGCATGTATACATATATGGGTTTCACAAAAAGTACTGTATACTACAGGAGATGACCAAGTAGCCAGTTTTAAAATGTAAGCTTTCAGCAATGCATAGCTATACAGGGGGATAAAGAACATTGTCAGGGAGGGTTTAGTAACACTGAGTCTATAGGTAGAAAGACCTACCTGACCAGCCGGGCTCACCTCTCAGAGGTCCGGAGGCGGAGCTTTCCACGGTAGGGGTGGGGCTTACGGCGGTAGGGGTGGGGCTTGCGGTGGTAGGAGGTGGGGCTTACGGCGGTAGGGGCGGGAATATTCGTGGTCCAGGAGAGGCAATATCAGTGCTCCGAGCACATACAGAGTATATGGGGCGGGGCAGGGCAGGGTCAGAGCATCAGTGGAGCTCCCTGCCCCGCCCCTCCCTGCTGACAGAGCCTCCCTCAGCCTAAACCGAGCCAGACAGCCATCTGATAGAACACCAGCGCTGCAGGCTGGCCGCGGCGCCTGGGGCTATATTAGTCTGGGAGGACAAGTGGGGGTTTTTTTTCATGCAGAGGGCGGCTTTTTGCCGCCTCTTCCCCCCATGGCGCCCATGGCACTTGCCATGGCTGCCATACCTTAGATATGCCACTGACCGTCACCACTTGGTATTGAGCAAAACAGGCTGCGGCGTTGGCAGAAAATGAATGATGATAGTCATAAAAATTTGACCCCCCATACTTCTGACCAAATTCTACCACTGTGTAAAGGTAAAGGTCCAGCTCTTCCCTCACCGAGCAAATGACATCTCTGAACAAACTAAAGGCCAGGACAAATTCTGGGATAGAGAGTTTGCGACTGAGCCTATGATCCCTGGTCTTAACTACCACTGAAACATCACCGCAAGCGTATGACCTATTATCTGCAACATCGTGGGCAGCTTTCAATGGAGATGCTAAATTAAAATTTTTGCTCTCCAGAATGTCCTTCCTGATGTTTACGGTAATAAAATGTGCCGGGTAATGGGAGGAACAACCATACTATTACCTGGGCTTATAAGTACAGGGCTTGGTACCAAGGGGGATCTGCTGATGTCCATGGAGTGGTAGACAGTCCTGACACTGGGTTCGGCTGAGTCTCCAACACCTCTACCCTTGCGTGCAATTCTTGGCAGAAAGAGGCCAGGGAACTCAGGGTAGCTGGAATTTGAGAAAGGGATGAGGCGACAGTCCGAAGTGTAACTTGCTCCGCGCTAGAGCCTGAATAGTAACCTGAATAGCTTAGACTTGCGTGCTGAAGCCAAGATTGTGAAATACCCCTGCGCTGCAGTTCAGCCATGAGTCTAGGAACAGTCCAGGTTCTCAAGGAGGGTGTGCTATCATGTTCCACACCCCTAGCCAGAGAAGGAAGGATGGATGCAAAGTCCTCAATGTCCGCTGCCTGTGACATGACCTGCATAAAACCGAGAACAGCGTCATAAGCCAAGAAAAATAAATCAACCACACCCATCACCTACCTTAGACCAACCGGCTGCCCCTTCTTTTTTTTTTTTTTCCCGTGAAATGACAAAGGTACGTTTGAGCAGGACTGAAATGTGACAGCCTCGTGAATTTACCAGGCCGAGTTACCTGAGCCGTAATCAGGCAAATTAACAACGAGAACTCAGGCCTTTGAAACCTGAAAACATGTCAGGCTACCAATAGAAGTAGAGAAATGATCGTAGCGTGAGTCGTGTGAGAACAGCTGAGGAGATTTGCCACTGTTCAAGCCAATTAGAAATGAGCATCTCAATCTGTACATACCTATAAACGTGATAGGTAGTGCTGCAGTGGTAACGCCAAGACCTAATCATGAAGATGTGACGCTAACAAGAATGTGAAAACATAAATTAATGTGAGAACAAAATGCCGGGAAATATGTGAAACTCACAAGTCCGCTTCGTGACACCCTTGAAACCTAGTGGCCCTCCAAACGTAAACTCAAGCCCGAGGAGACTGAATGTGCTCAGCCAAATGACATGAGTACTGAAATGTGTCTACGTGAGGGAATATCTAAACGTAAGCAGCGTAGAACAGATGAGGAGACTTGCCACTGTACAAGCCAATTAAAAACGATCATCTCAATCTGTTTGGCACCCATAGACGTGATGGGTGAAACTAGAGTGGTGTATGGCCGTGAGACCCAACATGTAAGAAACGATATGACTGTGAAATGGTAAAACAGTAAACCAACCTGGAATGAACTGATCCAGGAAGAAAACAAAACAAAATAACTCTGAAAATATGTTGAACCGTAGTTAACACCACTATGGAAAGAAAACAAAACACAAAGCTACCACTTAGAAAACACGCATATGTACCAAGGAGTCGGGTTTGAGCAATGAAAATAACCACCCCTGAAAATCCGTTGTGAGGAAAATAAACGATACATACCTGAAAAATGGCTGAAACTGCAAAATAACACTTGAGTCCTGTTGATGTGTAGAAAACCAACTCTGGAAAAGGGACATAAGCATACAAAAACTACCACTCAGTATGAATACGTACGACATGTATGTGACTAATCTAGGGCCAGGATTCCTCTAAACTATGTATGCTGTGGAGATATGCATGCTCATGACCCCTTGCCCAGGAAACTGGGCTGTCCCACTGGCCGTATCCTAGAATGTAATCATGCTGAAACCACAAAACCGTGAAAGCAGCAGGAGGAGTGAGACTTGGTGTCTAAGTGGGACCTGAACCAATTGAAAATGTGAGAAACTTCTTCCCTGAAATGAAAACATACCCCCTGAAATATGTGAACCCCCCTGAGCCTGTACAGTCCAGGCTGAGCTGACCGGCATCTGCTCCGAGACAAACACTCCCCAACCAAGTAACCCACCCAAAACAGCCCGCCCAACCCCCCCCTTTAGCCCTTGTAACCGGGTGCACCTGCTGACACCCCAGGGAACAAGTGATACCTACCTAAGTGGAACCAACAGTGCCTTACCCAATGTGTGCTGTGGATGCAAAAAATTCCTCCAAGTTTATTCAAGTTTATCATGGTAACAGTACCTGTGATAGTGTGAAAACAGTGTCCAGCCCCTGAGCCCAAAGTATGATGGTATCGGAAATTAGATGACATAGTGACATAACAGCAGTAGCAATGACACAGATGGTGAAACAGAACCGTAGTAGAAATGACATAAATGGTGACCAATAAGTAGTAGGAAAACGATGCACATGGGTAGTGCCGTGGAACGTGTGGCAGTAATCTCCTCAGTGAAAGCAAACAACCCCTAACCATGGACCGGAAGGAAGAACATCCCCTCCTTACCTCCCCCGTCGCGTAATGAAGCTTTAGACTGGACAGTGAGGATTAACACTTATTCTTATTATTTAAATTTTTTTTGTTATTATTTTGATTAAATTACAATTGGTGTCCTATGATCCACATTATTACTGTCATGATTATTACCAATGTAATATCACTTCACTTTCTCATGTTGTCACGGATGCCATACACAGACATCCAACACAGGTGATCAGATCGTTGGGCTGCACCAAGGAATCAGGAACAAATGAGTAAGTGAAAAAAGGATGTTTATTTTAGATAAAGACACACGTGCAAACCATAAACAAGTAAATAAGTGCAAGACACAGCAAACCCCAAAAACACCTAACTGTCTAACTAATATATATATATATATATATATATATATATATATATATATATACACAAGCAAAGGAAACAAATATGAAATAAACAAGACAGGGACAAAAGCAAAAGGGGAACAGAAGCCAGGTAAAAGGAAGCAGACTGTAAAGGGAACTAGTAACAGGTCTCAAGGACAGGATTCACGGTACAGGGTCCAGGACAAGCAGGAACAAAAGCAGGTTCAGGCAGGGACAAGGCTAGCAGAGGGAATTCTGAAGCATTTGAGCCTTGGTTAGGGGCGGGCTTATATAGTCCAGCAGACTCCAACAGGTGTGCTTTATAGCTGGTTGGTAGTCTTGGCAGGGAGACACCCGCTGGTGGCCACCAGAACTACACCTTTTGGTGCTGAGCGTAACAGTGCCACCAGCAGGTGAAACCAGTAATGACACCGTTCCTGACATGTCCTATATTGTTATGTGATCCCTAGTGTGATATTTATAAGTGAATCATATGTTACAATGATGTATATTTTCCTTGTTTTGATTTTAGCCCAGATAAAGGGGACAAAGCTGTAGCATCCAAATATTATTGGTCTGTGTACAGTTTTTTTTTATCTGATCAACTGAATAAACTTGTATGTGGACTTCAGCATCATAGCATCACGTGGCACTTAAATTCTAGATTTACTCAGCAAAAAATAATCTGACTGGGGTTTTATTCCTTCACTGTTTTATCCAAGGTAAAAAAAAAAGATTTGGATATACATACAGTATAATGATTCACAAGCATTGATCTTATCTTGGTTACATGAACAATCCGACTGCTGAACAATCTTTTTTCAGAAATATCATTTTTCAGTTATGCAGAATCTCATCAGGTGGAGGTGTGCATGCTTCTGTTTATGAGACAAGGGGGGAAGGAGTGCTCTACAGATTTTGCTGGTGCAGACTTCCCAGAGAAAAATTATAGAGATCCGCTGAGAAAATCCTACCTGGCTGATGGATCATTTGGTCCCAAGAAAGTCTGTAGGTACTCTTAAAATGGTTATTTTAAGGCTTACCCATAGGTACTGTGAATATCTAATAAACTTGCACTGCGATACCCGGAATTAACTCCGGGAGCCATGTTGCTGGCCACAGCGGTGTGCCGGGACTGCTGCAGGGGCTTCGATTTAAGGTAAGTATTTCATAATAAGCTAGTATGCTATGCATATCTGTGTGCTATGCAGGTTCTATGCAGGTGTGCTCACACAGGAGTTACAGTAATATAACAAACAGTGAGCTACACAGTGCAGTAACCCTTGCCTATATTATCCCTTTTCAGCCTGGAAGGATGGATAGATACAACACAAAATCAGCCTGCAGCACCTCCTGGCTTGCAGAGCATGTGTCTGGCCACTTTCTCTCTCACTTCCTGTAAGATATCCACATATATAGCCTTTGGGGGTTTCCTGACCCTTAAGCAAGGGCAGGAAACAACCTCTTTTTTTATAATATATTTTATTGAGTTTTTTCAAATTACACAGTTGAGTGTTTCACATTACAAAGTAGATTATAGAACAGCGTATAATGCACAAGGTTATAGATTTAAGAAAACCAGGCCTTTAATCACTGCCTCAGCAGGGGGGGCCGGGCAGCCTCACAGATGGGGGCAGTTACAAGCACCGATCTCCCTGTGTGGCTTTCAATAAGGCAGCTGACAACTGCTTGTCCTCTCCCGCAGCTGTCAGCTGCTTCATTGAAAGCCACACAGGCAGATTGGTGCTTGCTCCCCGCATTCTCCTGCGGCTCCCAGTGTCCTCCTCCTGCGGCTCCCTGCCTCCTCCTGCGGCTTCCCGTGTCCTTCTGCGGCTCCCCGTGTCCTCCTGTGGCTCCCCACCTGCGGCAGCCTGGGTCCTCCTCCGGTTCCCCCCTCCTCAGGGATCTGTCAGGATGGAGAGCGGAGGAAGGAGACGGTACATATTTTACTGGCTCCTTCATTTTCTGAATGAACAGAGTCAGTGATCAGTGACTGTCCATTCATAACTGAGCAGAGTAAACTGTTTACGATGCTTCCGTTTATGAATGGGGAAAAGCGGCTGTCTCCTGTCCATTTATTTTAGTGCAGCTGAGGCTGCAGAGAAAGGGACTGGGGAATCTGTGTCCTTAGTCCCCTTTTCTGTCACAAAAGGACATTGTAAAAAAATAAAATACCACTGACACCGTCCACTTCTCTACTGACACCATCCAGTGTCTTACTGATACGATCCACTGCCAACCTTCTCCCCCCAAAAAAGAATTGTGAAAAAAATGTTAAAAAAAAAGAAGAAATTAATTGGTTTGAAGTTATAACTTCAAACGTCAGTAATTTGTCTGTTAAGCTATCTGCTTGAGTACAGTTTTTGAAAATATAGTAAATTACCTTAAAACCAATATCTAATATTTATTTGTATATTACGTATGGTAATTAACCCCTTGCCACCCAGGGCAATTCTGACACTTCTCTCTTACATGTAATAATCATAATTTTTTTGCTAGAAAATTACTCAAAACCCCCAAACATTATATATATTGTTTTAGCAGACACCCTAGGGAATAAAATGGTGGTTGTTGCAACTTTTTATGTTACATGGTATGTGCGCAGCAATTTTTCAAACACGTTTAAAAAAAACAAAAAAAAAATTTCATCAATATATAAAAAAAACACTAAATATAACCTGATTTTTTTGTATAATGTGAAAGATGATGTTACGCCAAGTAAATAGATACCTAACATGTCACGCTTTAAAATTGCGCACACTCATGGAATGGCACCAAACTTGAGTACTTAAAAATCTCCATAGGCAATGCTTTAACATTTTTACAGACTTCATGCTTAGAGTTACAGAGGAGGTCTAAGTGCTAGAATTATTGATCGTGGCGTATGTAACTTGTGTGTATCTGGCTCTGATACTAGCCAGTGCCTTACTAGCCACTGACCTCACCGAACGTCCCTGCTCTGCATTTCTCTCACTTAGCTGATCATTATATTAGTGTCACTGCTGATGTCAGTGTCAGTTAGTCAGTTAAGCAAGCTATAGATGACTATAATCTTGTCTGGTTTAGCAGGGACTGGCTAAGATTCAAACCATCTATAGGTGCACCCTTGAACTCTGCACTCTGTATAGCGCACTTCTGTGCTTCTTTGGTAAGAATAAAATACAAAATATGCATTGAAGTTTTTTCTCTATCTTATCTTCTTAACATTTGGTAGTCATATCCCCATAAATTCTAAGAAGTATTTTTTTTAATCTCATGGACGAAATGTGAGACATAAGGTATATATCATACAATCATTCCATAAACACATACCACAAACACTGCATATATCATTTGAGGAAAATATGCTTATAAAATAATTTACCATTTGCTAATACCAAAACAATATGTCCCCGGATTTAATTTTAAAAATCTGGTCACCTTACTTTACCACCCAGACCAGAACAGCCCAGTTCAAGTAGTGGGTCAAGAGGACCCATGATGCTTGTGTCCTGCAGGAAAAGGGAAGCAAAGAGAACTGCCCAGGTGTTCCAGATTTCAGCAGGAGATTCAGCACAGAGTTGCTCTGAAGTGGGGTCTGGATTACCCCTGTAGCGCTGGTAGATTTTTAATCTACCGCTGATAGGTAAATCTTGTGGGTTACTTGTTAGGTGAAGTTAGATTTGCCTCTGTTCCAGCTTGGCTGAGTTGCGTGTAGTTCCACACTGTGCCGGTGGGTGTCGTTGTCACCATTGGCTGGTGTTGGAAAGGCAACGTGTTAAAGCGTATGGGTGCTCCTCTGTCCCGGAGACAACTCGGTGGAGGTGGTCCTCCGAGTTGCATTCTGGGAGAGGGTATTTATGGGACAGACGCCATGCTCAGGGGTTCGTTTTCAGCCACCTGCTGGCCCTCCTGGCCGACAGGTATGTGTTAAGAGTACCACCTTGTGGTCCTCCGTTCCGGAGGCCCACGTCGCTGCAGGGTGTGGGTGGGCCAAGAAGCCTGTCTGGGGCCTACCACAGCAGCAGAGGAATGGTCCTGAGCTGTCTATCCTGAGTGAAGAAGCTGGACAACAGAGGAGATCCCAGGGGAGGACCCGTCATGGAAGAATCATGCAGAGTGCTGGTCTGGAGAGGGGCCTGGTGACTCGGTTGGAGGACGTATCCTGAAGTAGTCCTACTGCATAGTACTGCCGGGTTGGCTTGGAGGTTCAAGTGCTGTGTCTGACATTCATCGCAAACCAATACGTCCTGTGGCAGAGGATCGTACGGGTTTTATTCCAAACAAGTCTGTGGCAGAGACTTTTGTTCGTGCTGCGTACTGGCTGCTGGGCAGGTGAGAGAGGCCTATCCGGGCGGGCAAAGATTGAGTCCCACGATGGGAGTGCATTCAATTACAAGTGCTCAATTCCAAAAGAATTCTGTTCTAAAGAATACTAAGGAAAGGTATTTGAGCTTCCCTGCAACTTTCCTTCTGCCTCTTTCCTGCTACTTCTTTTATTACTTGTTCAATAAAGCATTGGAAAATATACTCAAGTGTTTGGTGCTTACATCTTCCAGAGGTAAACTCAACAGAACTCTAGACCCGGTGCCGGTGAAACAGAGGTATCAAGACTGAAGGTAACAGCCCGCTTTAAACCAGCTGCTCCACCGAGAGTTAGTGCTACATATTTCCAAGCCTCTGCGGGTGCCAGATTATGAGGAGAAAAAAAAAGAAGAAATAAAATTGTAAAAAAAAATTAAATAAATACATTTGTAAAAATGTATAAACAGAAAAAATAAAAAACTACTGACAGTGTCCACTGCTCTACTGACACCTTCCATACATAACCGTCAGCAGCCACCCCCCCCCCCCCAAACCAAAGCACTGTGAAAAAAATATTAAAAATATTAAAAAATATTAAAAAACGAGAATTTTAAAAAATAATAAAAAATTAAATAATACAAATTTAAAAAACTACTGACACCATCCACTTCTCTACTGACACCGCCCACTGCCCTCACAAAATGTTTGTAAAAAATAATATAAAATTGTAAAAAAAATTTTAAAAAAGTAAAATAATAAACTTGGCACTGTCTATTGCTTTACTGACACTATCCACTGCCCTCCTGACAACATCCTGCACATACTACCCACTACCATATACTCCACCCTCTTCTCCTGCACATACCACCCACTGCCATATACTCTGCACCAGGGACGTGCAGTCAGGGGAGGCAGGTGAGGCAGAGGGAAACAGAGGAAAAGATTATAGCGCACACATACTAAAATTACATTTAAATCCTGCAAGGCTATTTAAAACACCTGAACATATTCAACAAATAAGCAAAAAATATGGGGATTTGGTCACACTATATGGCCACATAGTACTTCAGGCTGGGTTCACACTGGTACGACACAACAGTCATACCACTTTGGATCCGACTTTGCCCTGTGACTTGAAGTCCAACATGTGTCCGACTTCAATGAACAAGGATGAGATGATGGCTGTGTAGCTGAAACATGTCGGGTGGATCCCTCACGATTACCGCTATTTGACCATTTTTGAGCTGTTTTGATCTCCGAAATATGTGAGTGCATAGTTTATTCTTTTATTTAATAAATTGATGTTTTAAACGTTATCACGCTATGTGAGCTTTACTTCTCGCATGATATATGAAACTTTCGCTTGGCCTTATTGGATCGTTGGTGGACGTGGAAAGCTTTGCTGATAGCCCTTTTCCTATCGCGAGCTGAAGATTGGTGACGAGTGCCCTGTCCAGACCGGTTGGTCAGCAAGCCTTTTTGACTTGTAAGACGTAGGTCTTTTCAAGTCACAAAGTTCCGGTAAGCCTCCTGATGTTTCGGTGATGGTACTGCCACCCATCTAGATCCTTTGTGCACCTGTGGTCCCTTCGTTATCCATCAACTTGTTGGATGTGACAAATTTCATTTTCATGTGAAGTTGGAAGTAATTTTCCACCATTTCCAAACGCATAACCCCCATAGACTTTCGGTGGTGGTTCCCTTTTTTTTTTCACAAATTTATTATTTATTCCTACTTTGGACTTTATATATGAATTTGAGTGGCTGATCTGCCATATTCTCACAGTTTTTCAGATTTACTGTATTTACTTCATTTTTATATTTTGGTCCCTATTTCTCATATTGTATTTCAAGTGATGTGTTGAATCATATAGTGTCACATTGTTCCACTATTTATACGTTTGTCTATAAGGGTTGTTCAGGTTTTATTTTTACTGTCTCTAGGCACGTTTTTTGTTCAATGTATATAGCGCTACACTTTTTTATTTTTATTCAATGAACAAGGATCTGACTTTGATCCCTGACAATACCAGGCACAGTGTCTGGTATGAATCTTTAGGGGGAAATCCATGCCAAATAAAAAAAAAAAAACGGCATGGGTTTCCCCTCCAAGAGCATACCAGGCCCTTCCCCTTTTCAGGGGAACCCCCACGCCGCAAAAACGGCGTTGGGGTCCCCACAAAATCCATACCAGACCCTCTTCCGAGCACACAGCCTGGCAGGTCAGGAAAGGGGGTGGGGATGAGCGAACACCCACCCTGAACTGTACCAGACCGCATACCCTCAACATGGGGGGGTGGGTGCTTTGGGGCAGGGGGGCCCTGTGCCCCTACCCCAAAGCACCTTGTCCCCATGTTGATGAGGATAAGGGCCTCTTCCCGACAACCCTGGTCAGTGGTTGTTGAGGTCTGCGGGCGGGGGGCTTATCGGAATCTGGAAGCCCCCTTTAACAAGGGGGACCCCAGATCCTGCCCCCCCACCCTATGTGAATGAATATGGGGTACATTGTACCCCTATCCATTCACCTAAAAACAAAAATTCAAAAATAAAACACATTACACATATTTTTAAAGTAATTTATTAAGGCAGCTCCGTCGTCTCTTCCAATCTCTTCTCCATTCTCCGGCTCTTCTTCCTCTTCCGCTGACGTCTTCTCCCCTCTTCGGGTCTTCTCCGCTCCCCGGTGTCTTCTAGCCCTCTCCGGTTCTTGCCCCTCTGTCTGCTGTCTTCTGCCTCTGCTGGGTCTTCTCCACTATCTTCTCGCTCTTTTGCTGGGTCTTCTCCTCTGTCTTCTCCCTCTGTTCTTCTTCCAATGTTGACTCAACGCTCTCTCCCACTCTAATGCTGGGTGCGCAGTGTGCCACTACTTATATTAGCATGGGGCATGATGGAGCAGTGACATCATAAAGGGCGGGGCCTCCAGGTGACATCACCCGGTGACCCTGCCCCATGCCAATACAAGTAGAGGGCACACCACGCACCCAGCATTAGAGTGGGAGAGAGCTTCGAGTCAACAAGACGAAGAACAGAGGGAGAACTCAGCAGAGAAGACCGGGCAAAAGAGCAAGCAAAAGAGCGAGAAGACAGCGAAAGGAGACCCAGCAGAAGCCACCAGACAGATGGAGAAGAACCGGAGAGAGCTGGAGAGGGGTGAAGAAGTCAGAAGAGACGCCGGAGCTGCTTAATAAATTACTTTAAAAATATGTGTAATGTGTTTTATTTTTGAATTTTTGTTTTTAGGTGAATGGATAGGGGTACAATGTACCCCATACTTATTCTCATTGTTAAAGGGGGCTTTCAGATACCAATAAGCCCCCCGCCAGCAGACCCCAACAACCAATGGCCAGGGTTGTCGGGAAGAGGCCCCTGTCCTCATAAACATGGGGACAGGGTGCTTTGGTTTGGGGGGGCGCAGGGCCCCCCTGCCCCAAAGCACTCACCCCCCTATGTTGAAGGCATGCGGCCTGGTATGGTTCAGGAGGGGGGGCACTCGCTCGTCCCCACCCCCTTTCCTGACCTGCCAGGCTGTGTGCTCAGATAAGGGTCTGGTATGGATTTTGGGGGACCCCCACGCCATTTTTTCGGCGTGGAGGTTCTGCTTAAAATCCATACCAGACCAAAGGGCCTGGTATGCTCTGGGAGGGGGAATCCATGCATTTTTTTTTTTTTAATTTGGTGTGTAGTTCCCCTTCAAGATGATCAGAGCACAAGTCAGATCAGTAAAGACAGTGATCCGACTTTGATCCGACTTCAGTGATATCCAATGGGCTAAAGTAGGATCAAAGTCCGACCAAAGTAGTGCAGGGAGCATTTTCAAAGTCGGACCGAGTTGTGTCGGACCAGTTAAGATGGCTCCCATAGGGAAACATTGATTTTTACACGTCATGCGACATGAGCTCCCAATGTCGGAGCGTTTGTCGTACCAGTTGTAAAAGGGAAGCAAAGAGAATTGCCCAGGTGTTCCAGATTTCAGCAGGAGATTCAGTACAGAATTGCTCTGAAGTGGGGTCTGGATTACCCCTATGTCCCTCTTGACACCATGGATGTCATTGAGAACTCCCAGGGAGAGTGGGAGGATGACCTGGTGTGGAAGTATATGCATATTTCCAAGCCTCGGCGGGTGCCAGATTACGAGGACACTTGAGCCCAGTTTCAAGACATTTGCAAGGAATGGAGGCTGAGGAGAGCAATCTACAAGGAAAAAGTGATGGTCGTGAAAGCAGGACAGCCTGCTAGGAGCCACTAGAGAAGCTGAGGGCGGTAGGAGGAGACTGCCTGATCTGCATTTCTATGCGTGAGGGAATGCTGGAGTGTACAGCTCTCCACTGGAAATTGTCACATGGACTGCTGGGAAGATTGCAGCCTGTTTTGCTTCTCAGATCATTTGCAGGACTAGACCGGCCTGCCACCCTGACCTGTGCCAGTTGGATGGACATTCCTACTGATGAACTCTGGGTGGGGTCTAAGTTCTACCTTTAACTCTTCAAGGAGCCTGATAGTCTGGAACTCCAAAGAGAACTGCTCATTTCTTTTTTTTGTTTGTTTCTGTCAGCAGGATAATAACCCCCTCTTGACAGAATAAAAATGGGAAGAAGTAATGTCTGTGATTTTGATGTTGATTTCTTTCTGTCATCAGGATAATAACCCCCTCCTGACAGAAATTATGTACAGTTAGTTGTTAGCGGTAGGATGGTTGTCAGGGCTGGGCCCAGCCCTTCCTTCTCTGAGCTGGCCGCTCAGCTCTCGGCTAATTGCCAGCTCCTATCTCTCCACAGTGACACACCTGTTGATGATCCTGCTTGTCGGTCCTGCCTACTTAAGCCGTCCAGTCCAGATGATTTCTGCCTTCGTTTTGGTCACATCTCTAGAGATGCTCTCCTGTGTTCCTGTTAAAGACTTGCTTGGCTGACATTCCTTCTGGCTCCCTGACGTTTTGGCTTGTCTGACTATCCGTTCCGGTTCCTGAACTCTGGCTATGTTTTGACTATGTTTACTCTGTTTACCTTTTTTTTATTGTGATTAAACAAGTGTGATTTAACTGTACTTCTGTCTCAGTCTGACTCATGGTTTCTGAGCGATTTGGGGGCAATCCAGTCCAATGCAGAGGGTTTCTCAACCAGGTTGAGATATACTTTGAGATGCTGCCCCAGGCATTTCCCACGAACAGAAGCAAAGTAGGTTTTGCGATATCTTTGCTATCTGAGAGAGCCTTGGCCTGGGCAAAACCTCTATGGGAGACGCAAAAACCTGTTGTCTTGAGTTACCCTGAGTTTGTGGCTTCTTTTAAAAGGGTATTCAAGGTTCCCACATGCTCTGCTTCTTCTGCCATATGCCTCATGTCCATCAAACAGAGTACGAGAACTGTTGCAGATTACGTCATTGAATTCCGTACTCTGGCAGCAGAGGTTGCTTGGAACAATGAGGCCCTTGTGGCTGCTTTATCTCATGGTCTCTCGGATACCATCAAAGATGAGATAGCAGCCCGAGATATACTCACGGAGCTGGAGAAGTTGATCATGTTTGCCATCCTCATTGACTCCAGACTCAGGGAAAGACTCTCTTTTATGGAGTGCTTGCGGAAGCCTCCTGTACATTTGTCTCCAAGCTTTGCAATCTCACCCTTGTCTCCCTCACCTCCCATGCCTCCTGGTACCGAGTCGGTCAGTGAAGTTGAACCCATGCACTTGGATTTCACGCGTCTCTCTGCGGATGAGAGAACCTTTAGGAGGAGGGAGAAATTGTGCATTTATTGTGGCCAAGAAGGTCACTATTTAAAGTCTTGTCCTACCCGTCCAGGGACCGCCCAAACCTTAAAGTGAATGTAAACCCGAAAAAAAATGTTTATGTCATATTGTAGAGTATAAGATTTCCTATCATTTGAGCCCAGTCTTGCCACAAAGAGTTAATCCATCTCTGAGCAATCCTCTTTTATTTTTCAGTGAGATAAATCTTGACAAACTAAGAAAAACTTTGTCAATTTATATCTCGTGCACCAGCCTAAGAGATGTGCATTATTTTTTAATTCCCTCCCACTTCTTACTTCTCCTTTCACTCCACTGGTCCAGTTTTATGTTTCAAAAAGACAACTTTTTCCTGGCAATATTATAAATTTCTCATCGCTTGCTCTGTTGTTAGTTTTAGCAAGATAACAAAAGTCCTTAGTTTCCATCTGACATTATATTCCTGATGTCATAACATAATAAATAATAACAATACCCTGCAGTCATGCAGAAAGGTCCATAAGTCCAAAGTATTCTTCTGCTTATACCACTGCACTTACAAGGAAAAGGGGCACATCATTTTACAATCCACACATTCTGCTTTAGATTTCAAAAATAAAAATAAATAAAAACAAAAGGACCAACAATCTGTATATGACAGAACAGAAAGCTCTCAGCCAAACTATACAATTGGCTGCAGGTGGCATCTATCCTAACAGGGTGTATGGACTTGATGTAATGGGTCTGTTATATTTAAATTTTATTTATTATTACTAGGGATGAGCCGAACACCCCCCGGTTCGGTTCCCACCAGAACCTGCGAACGGACCGAAAATTTGCACAAACGTTAGAACCCCATTGACATCTATGGGACTCGAACGTTTGAAATCAAAAGTGCTCATTTTAAAGGCTAATTTGCATGGTATTGTCCTAAAAAGGGTTTGGGGACCCGGGTCCTGCCCCAGGGGACATGTATTAATGCAAGCAGTGATTTTAATGATGCTTAAAGTAAAAAAAAAGTGAAATATTCCTTTAAATATCAGTCCCTGCACAAAATGTCATTTTTAAAGGAAAAAAAGTCATTTAAAACTGCTTGCGGCTTTAATGTAATGTCGGGTCCTGGCAATATGGATGAAAATCAGTGAGAGAAACGGCATGGGTACCCCCCAGTCCATTACCAGGCCCTTTGGGTCCTGTATGGATATTAAGGGGAACCCTGCACCCAAATTAAAAAAGGAAAGGTGTAGGGCCCCCAGGCCCTATATACTCTGAACAACAGTATACAGGTGGTGCAAACAAGACAGGGACTGACTGTAGGTTTGTTGTTAAGTAGAATCTGTTTGTAATTTTGAACTGGTACATTTTTAACGTGTTTAGCTCCAGCCAAAAAAATCTATTTTAAGCTTTTTGGAAAACATAGGGAAGGGTTATCACCCCTATGACATTTGTTTTGCTGTCTGTGCTCCTCTTCAGAAGATTTCACCTTACTTTCTGTCCCAATGACAAATGTTTTTTGAAAATTTGTTTTTTTTGTGAAACAAGGATTGGTGATAAAGCATCAGTGGAAAGGAGAAAAGTTTTTCCCATATTAACTCTTACAGGAGAGAATTTCCCTTCCTAGGGGTAGATTTCATCTCACTTCCGTTTGCAAGTAGGAGTCTTTTGTAAGTTGGATGTTTGAAAGTAGGGGCCTGCCCTATATACTCAGCAGAAATTTGGGCCTTAGGTGTTGTTGTGGCCACAACATTGTAAGCCCTCACAGGGCCCTGTTGTGAAATATTAGATCAAGAATTGCAATTACATGCCCCTGTTGAACAGGGGCAGAAAAATTGGGCCTTTGCTGGTGGTGGTGGTGCCACAACACTGTAAGTCCTCACAGATACTCTTGGTGGGTGCAGAAACGGGCCCTGCTGTGAAATATTAGATCAAGAATTATAATTACATGCCCCTGTTGAACAGGGGCAGAAGAATTGGGCCTTTGGTGGTGGTGGGGGTGCTGGTGCCACAACACTGTAAGTCCTCACAGATACTCTTGGTGGGCGCAGAAATGGGCCCTGCTGTGAAATATTAGATCAAGAATTCTAATTGCATGTCCCTATTGAACAGGGGCTGAAAAATTGGGCCTTAGGCACTGGTGCTGGTGTCACAACACTGGACCCCTCACAGATGCTCTAGTTGGAGCGCAGGAACTAGCCCGGCTGCAAAGAATTGCATCAAAAATGGTAATTACATGCCCCTGTTAAACAGGGGCTGAAAAATTGGGCCTTAGACACTGGTGCTGGTGCCACAACACTGCAACCCCTCACAGATACTCTAGTTGGAGCACAGAAACTAGCCCTGCTGCAAAGAATTGCATCAAAAATGGTGATTACACGCCCCTGTTAAACAGGGGCTGAAAAATTGGGCCTTAGACACTGGTGCTAGTGCCACAACACTGCAACCCCTCACAGATACTCTAGTTGGAGAGCAGGAACTAGCCCTGCTGCAAAGAATTGCATCAAAAATTGTAATTACACGCCCCTGTTAAACAGGGGCTGAAAAATTGGGCCTTAGACACTGGTGCTGGTGCCACAACACTGCAACCCCTCACAGATACTCTAGTTGGAGCGCAGAAACTAGCCCTGCTGCAAAGAATTGCATCAAAAATGGTGATTACACGCCCCTGTTAAACAGGGGCTGAAAAATTGGGCCTTAGACACTGGTGCTGGTGCCACAACACTGCAACCCCTCACAGATACTCTAGTTGGAGCGCAGGAACTAGCCCTGCTGCAAAGAATTGCATCAAAAATTGTAATTACACGCCCCTGTTAAACAGGGGCTGAAAAATTGGGCCTTAGACACTGGTGCTGGTGCCACAACACTGCAACCCCTCACAGATACTCTAGTTGGAGCGCAGGAACTAGCCCTGCTGCAAAGAATTGCATCAAAAATTGTAATTACACGCCCCTGTTGAACAGGGGCTGAAAAATTGGGCCTTAGGTACTGGTGCTGGTGCCACAACACTGCAACCCCTCACAGATACTCTAGTTGGAGCGCAGGAACTAGCCTTGCTGCAAATAATTGCATGAAAAATTTTAATTACATGCCCTTGTTAAACAGGGGCTGAAAAATTGGGCCTTAAGCATTGGTGGCGGGACTGGCGGCGCCCAGAACCAAAAATTTTCTTACAAGCTATCATCATGATCATTGAGGAGGAAGAGGATAATTACTCAATATAACAGGATAGTCACTCAGCATCAGCATAGGCAGTTTTTGAAGGGATCTGACATTTCAAAAAAATTTATTTGGTTACATCAGCATCAGGTGCTTGGTAGCTGGTGGTGATCCAAGACTGATTCATTTTTATGAAGGTCAGTCGATCGACCAAGTCGGTGGACAGACGCACCCTGTGATCGGTTACAAAGCCTCCAGCAGCACTGAATGTGCGTTCCGAAAGAACGCTGGATGCAGGAAAGGCCAGTAGCTCAATTGCATACTGTGCAAGCTCTGGCCAGTGATTTTGGAGGCGTGGTGGCAGAACAACCTCCAACACCATCACCTTGTCCTGCATCCTTCCCAGCTGCCAGCAGAGTCACCCAATGCGCCGTGAAACTTAGGTAACATCCCTGTCCATGCCTGCTGGACCATGAGTCAGCGGTAATATGCACCTTACCGCTGACCGCCCTGTCCAGCGAGGCATGGCCATTGCCTTCCACATGCCTTCCATGAGAAAAAGTGGGGTTTTTGGGTATCTGCCACTGAGGAACCGCACATTCCACAAACTCATGGAAGGGGGCAGAGTCTACTAACTGAAAAGGTAGCAGTTGAAATGCTAGCAATTTTGCCAAGCTAGCATTCAACCGCTGGGCATGTGGTTGGCTGGGAGCGAACTTCTTTTGGCGGTGCAGCAGCCGGGGCAGGGAAATTTGCCTGGTACAATCTGATGTCGGTGTACCGAAAGCAGATTGCCCACAAGTACTTGGCTGTGACACACCTAATTCTACACCTTCATTCCTCTCAGTGCAGGTCTCAGAGAGGACTGAAGGTATAGTGGGGTTGGAGATCTCAGCTGATGAGGAGCAAGGAGAGGTCTTATTTGTTCTTTGGTGTGGGTCTTTTAGATACGCTTGGCAACAAACTGCATGGCAGGTCAACATATGTCTGGTCAAGCATGTGGTGCCCAAGCGGGAGATGTTTTGGCCACGCGAGATACGCTTGAGACATATGCTGCAAATAGCAGCGGTGCGATCTGATGCACTCATCTCAAAAAAGGCCCACACCAAAGAACTTTTGAAATAACGCGCAGAGACAGCAGCGCCCTGCACATGCGGAGCTTTGCGGTGTGATGCAGTCAGTGTGCTGCCCTTAGACTGGCCCCTCGAGGGCATCCTGCCTCGTTGGTGATGTGCCTCCTCCTCCTCTCTCCTATCAGGCACCCACGTTGAGTCAGTGACCTCATCATCCCCTCCCTCCTCATCACTGGAGCAAACCTGGCAGCATGCTGCAGCAGGGGGAGCATGACTGCCAGATTGCTGTCCTTGTTGGGCACCCCCTCTGTCCATGCTCACGTTCCTGCCTTCATCTAGCTCAGTATCATCATCAGAGCCTTCTAAACGCTGGGCATCCTCCTGGAGCATGTACCCAACACTGTGGTCAAACAGTTCGAGGGACTCCTCAGGAGGACATGGTGGGGCTAGGGAAGGAGTCACTGATGCCATTGAGCCGAGGGAAGAGGCCGCGTTGGCAGCTACTTTGCCAGACAAAGTACCCTGAGCATGGGTGAGAGAGGATGATGAGGATGAGGACGGCTTGGTCATCCACTCGACCAAGTCTTCCGTATGTTGCGGCTCAACACGGCCAGCTGCTTCTAGAAAACAAGTGGTATCTGTATTATAAATTGTTGTTGCATTTTATAAATTAAATAAATAAGTCTTTTAAAAAATACTGTACTAATGTGTGGCCTCAAAATAGGCTTTTTTTTAAATCAAATGTAATAAAATTAAATAAAATTTCTCTTTTACCCTAATATGGTTTAAATATTTTTTGAACACTGACACCTTTAAAGTCCCAAGGCTCTATGCCTAAAGCCCTTTCTTCCTTACTATTGTAAAAATGTAATAATTAACAAGGCTGTTTATCCTGAATAATCTATACCAATAAAAAGAGAATATACAAAAAAAGGTGCTCTGGACAGATGAGACCAAAATTGAACTTTTTGGCCTAAAAGCAGAAAGCTATGTGTGGCGGAAAAACTAAAACTGCACATCACCCCGAACACACCATCCCCACCATGAAACATGGTGTTGGCAGCATCATGTTGTGGGGGATGCTTTTCTTCAGCAGGGACAGGGAAGCTGGTCAGAGTTGATGGGAAAATGGATAGAGCCAAATACAGGGCAATCTTAGAAGTCACCTAATTCTATAAGAAAACCTATTAGAGTCTGCAAAAGATGAGACTGGGCAGAGGTTCACCTTCCAGCAGGACAACGACCCTAAACATACAGCCAGAGCTGCAATGGAATGGTTTAGAGCAAAGCATATTCATGTGTTAGAATGGCCCAGTCAAAGTCCAGACCTAAATCCAATTGAGAATCTGTGGCAAAACTTGAAAATTGCTGTTCATAGACGCTCTCCATCCAATCTTTCATCACAGTGTCGATTAGACCTTCACTGATCACTCTCCTTGTTTTTGAATTTTGAACACTGTTATTGTGGATTACATTGATCCACTTTTGAGGACTTTTAGTCACATATTGCCTATTCAGTTACTTAATTACCTATATAGGATTTTAAATGTCACTTGGGTGTTTTATATATTATATTTGTTTAATTATTAGCACTATTTTTTTACTGACTGCCTTAGTTTTCTGGTTTCAGCATGGTTTTCACCTGATGTATAACATTTTTTTTGTTTTTAAGAATTTAGCGCTGCACCTTTATATATAATAAGGGATATAAAAAGATATCCAAGAAATTGAGAATGCCAATCAGCAGTGTTTAAACTCTAATTAGGAAGTGGAAAATGAGGGGTTCTGTTAAAACCAAACCACAGTCAGGTAGAACAACCAAAATTTTTGCCACAACTGCCAGGAAAATTGTTCAGGATGCAAAGAAAAACCCACAAATAACTTCATGTGAAATACATGACTTTCTGAAAACATGTGGGGTGGCTGTTCCAAGATGCACAATAAGGAGGCACTTGAAGAAAGATGGGCTGCATGGTCGAGTTGCCAGAAGAAAGCCATTACTACGCAAATGCCACAAAGTATTCCACTTACAATATGCCAAACAGCACAGAGACAAGCCTAAAACCTTCTGGCACAAAGTCATTTGGAGTGATGAGACCAAAATTGAGCTTTTTGGCCACAACCATAAACGCTTCATTTGGAGAGGAGTCAACAAGTCCTATGATGAAAGATACACCATTCCTACTGTGAAACACGAAGGTGGATCGCTGATGTTTTTGGGATGCGTGAGCTACAAAGGCACAGGAAATTTGGTCAAAATTGATGGCAAGATGAATGCAGTATGTTATCAAAAAAATACTGGAGGAACATTTGCATTCATCAGCCAGGAAGCTGTGCATGGGACGTACTTGGACATTCCAACATGACAATGATCCAAAACAAAAGGCCAAGTCGACCTCTCATTGGCTACAGCAGAATAAAGTGAAGGTTCTGGAGTGGCCATCTCAGTCTCCTGACCTCAATATCATTGAGCCACTCTGGGGAGATCTTAAACGTGCAGTTCATTCAAGACAGGCCAAGAATTTACAGGAACTGGAGGCTTTTTGCCAAGAGTAATGGGCAGCTTTACTATCTAAAAAGATAAAGAGGTTCATCCACAAATACCACAAAAGACTTCAAGCTGTCATTGATGTTAAAGCGGGCAATACACGGTATTAAGAAGTGGGATATGTAAACTTTTGATCAGGGTCATTTGGGTAGTTTCTGTTGTGATTATGATTTAAAAAGAGTAAACATGTGAGGACGTGTTGAGAGAGAGCTCCGTTCAGCTCACAGCTTAAACCGCACCTGCAGCAGCTTTCCTGGGAGGATTCTGACCCCAAACCATGCCATCCAGACGGCAGACATCTCCGCAGCCTCAGCGGAACCACCGGAACCGATCGGGCTCCCTGGATCTGTACTTTACAGAGCCCCGCTGTAACAGGGACATCCAAGATGGCACCGACCGGTAAACATCAGGCCGCTCGCGCTGCCTCTCCTATTCCCTCTCCAAAGCCACCTTCTCCTTCTCTCCCTCTGCCTGCCTGAGATAGACAGGGCTCACAGGGCCCTTCTTCTGCCCTCAGAGGATCCAGATAAACCACGAGACCATGCTCCAGTGTCTGTATCTATAAATCTATTGTCCCCCGAGGCCAGATCATGGGCCTGGTGTCTGAATGAGAACATTCTGGATGATACTGTGGCCTCTAAAAGCGTGTCAGATACTATCTCCCGCTATTTTGCCGAAAATTCTACGGCAGATGTGGGGTGGTCTTCTATTTGGGAGGGGCACAAGGCGGTGATTAGGGGGGAATTTATCTCCCAGGGTGCGAGACTGAAGAAAGCAAGGGAGGGAGATCTTCAATCCCTTTTGGGAAAGATTCACATGGCTGAACTCACACATAAGCGCAGTGTCACTGCAGAATTGACATCAGAACTCCAGTTCCTTCGCTTAGAACTAGCCACCCTTTTGGACACTCAGATTCGTGCCCGGCTTCGCTATGTCTCCCACAAGTTTTACGAATATGGGAATAAGTGTGGGCGGTTGTTAGCCAGAGCTCTAAAAAGACAACAGACCTCTAACCACATACATAAACTTCAGTCTGGGAATGGACAACCTGTGATCCACTCATCGAAGATAGCGGCTGCGTTTAGAGAGTATTATGCTCAGTTATACCTGCTTCCTGACACGCTTCCCAATTTGACTGCTAATCAGAAACTAGCTCATATTATGTATTACTTGACAGAGGCTCAGGCTCCAACTCACTGCCCAAACCAGCAAAAATCTGGAAGTCCCTATCACTCAGACAGAATTAGAAACTTTAGTCAAAGATCTGCCAAAAGGGAAAAGCCCAGGCCCTGACGGATACACAAATTCATATTACCGCGCTTTCCTCCCTCAGACTGTCTGGCCCCATGTGTACTTATTTTAATGCGTTAGCCTCGGGTACGGTTATGCCTAAAGAGGGCCTACTAGCGCATATTACGGTCCTTCCCAAAGATGGGAAAGATCACACGGTCCCCAGTAACTATAGACCTATCTCGCTCCTAAATACGGACATAAAAATCCTGGCAAAGGTCTTAGCGAATCGCTTACAACTTATTATGCCATCCGTCATCCATCCAGATCAAACGGGGTTTATAACTGGCAGAGAAACGAGAGACAATACCAATAGGGCAATTCAGCTGATCCACTGGGCGCAGACGCAGGCTGACCAACCACCCTGTCTCCTGCTCTCCACTGATGCGGAGAAGGCATTTGACAGGGTGGATTGAATATATCTTCGAGCAGTTCTGACTAAGTTGGCACTGGGATCTAAAATGTTGTCATGGATATTAGCGTTGTATAGTCACCCAGAAGCACGAGTCAAGTTGAATGGTATGCTTTCTGACTCCTTCTCTATTAGGAACGGGACCTGACAGGGGTGTCCGTTATCCCCTCTCATCTTTGCCCTTACCTTGGAACCATTGCTCAATAGGATAAGAACTAATCCTAATATTAAGGGCTTAGACGTTAGATCCCAGGAACATAAACTATCAGCTTACGCAGATGATGTTTTGTTTTACGTAGCTGACCCGCTGATTTCCCTCCCCAATATAATGGAAGAATTACAGACCTTTGGCTCTATTGCCAACTTTAAAATAAACTATACTAAATCAGAGATCTTACCCCTGAATGTTTCCCCAAATTTGCGTACACGGTTGCAATCTTCCTTTTCCTTTCAGTGGTGTAGTAATCGTTTAAAGTATCTTGGAGTATATCTCACCCCACATTGCTCCCAGCTGTATGATAATAATTACACTCAACTATTATCCACTATAAAATCAGATCTGCATGGCTGGGACAGGGAAACCTTTTCATGGATGGGCCGAGTCAGTGTGTTAAAGATGAACGTGCTCCCGCGTATTTTGTTCTACTTACAGATGGTGCCTATTTCTTTACCCAGGTCTTTCTTCACGAGCCTCAATAGTGTGTTTATAAAATACATCTGGAAGGGGCGAGGTTCCAGATTGGCGCTTTGCACCTTGCAGAGACCAAAATGGTGGGGAGGCCTGGAAGTCCCAGATCGCCGCAGGTACTATGAGGCGATTGCCCTACAACGGATCTTGGACTGGCACCACGGAGTGACCACTAGGGTTTGGTTTTCACTAGAAACATTTTTAGCAGGCCGCAATTTATCACATGCCCCTTGGTTGCCCCAGGCTCATAGAGGCTTGTCCTCTTACGTTTCCCCCCTGACAGTCCATGCACTGAAGATATGGGACGCCCTGAATGATTCAGGACAGCTGGCACCCCCTTTTTCTCCACTGACCCCCCTGAGTGGCTTCCCATGGTTTTCCCCGGGGGATCACCCGTCTTTCTTTCGCACGTGGACGGCAGTTGGGGAGGTGAAGTGCGACCAGTTCTTTCAGGACCAGGGATTACTTTCACTGGAATCTCTTAGATCCCAATATGGCAGTTTCCCAATGGATGGCTGGAGATATGGGCAGCTTCAGCATTTTGCACATGGTTTGCATCAAACCATACGCTCCCCTACCTCGTCCACCCCTTTTGAGAAGCTGTGCATGGCCGCTAATTCAATACCTCACTCTATATCTGTCCTCTACGATCTATTGTTAAGGCGGATACCTTTGGGGAAACTGAGTTACATTAAGGAGTGGAAAAGGGACTTAAACCATGAGTAAACCATGAGTTCTCTGACAAGCAGTTAGATTTTCTATACCGTCTTACGCATACCAGCTCAGTAGACACAAAAATGCAGGAGAATGGGTTTAAGATACTAACAAGATGGTATAGAGTACCCACAAAACTCGCTAAAATATTTCCGACCTCCTCAGTCACTTGTTGGCGGGAATGTGGACAAAGGGGTTCCTTCATGCATATTTGGTGGGATTGCCCCAAACTGTGACCTTATTGGCAGGATATCAGATCTCAGAAAAAACTTATTTTGGATATTGACTTGCCGGACTCTCCCTTGGGCTTTCTCTTGCACGTCCCATCTATTCCTCTCGGCCTTTACCGAAAATCAGTACTACCTCACCTTCTGAACGCAGCCAGAAGATTGATTCCCACTCATTGGAAAAGCAAACCCAAGCCGATCAGATTGGATCCGCTTGGTGAATGAAATTATGGCTGCAGAGGAGTGGATGGCGAAGTGCAAAGATAGATATGAAAAATAGTATAGTGTATGGGCGGTTTGGAAGCATTATGTTGAAAAGGCAAACACTGATAAAGAACTGAGAGAACCCACCCCGGCAGGAGAAGAACAGCTCTTAGCATAAGTTACTTACTCTACTTAGACTTGAATTGACCTTTGAAGAGGCGACTTACAGAAATATTACCTGATGTGTCATGAGTGTATTTTTCTTCCTTTCTTTTCTTTTCTTTATTATTTTTGGTTTCAAGATTCTCATTTGCAGATTCTGCATGCCAAATGGCTATAACCATCTATTAGACTAAGTAGGATGCGCCCATGCTTACTGCTTTTATCACTTTGTAAGATTAGAGACAAACCCATGATGATATGACTCATATGTTTGCACACCTTTTAATTGTCACCTCTGTCTCTTAGTCCCTTTATGATAGATGGCCAATAGGGCATGTCCATTTTGTATGTTATGAAGACACATGAGCAAATGGCTATGCAGTTTCTTACTATAATGTATACTATATTGTGTCTTGTTTGGCATTTATTTGTCTTTATTTGTCTTTCTTTGAATGTTATGTCAAGAAAATATATCCAAAAATAAAGATTATATAAAAAAAAAAAGAGTAAACAGTTGATTAATAATAAGTGGTTTCACCCAAACACTAACCAGTGAAGAAAAGTTTTTATCATTCATATTCTCTGAAAAATAGCCAAGAAATCATAAATTCTGCAAGAGTATGTAAACTTATGAGCACAACTGTATATCAGACAGTGGCGTCGCTAGGGGGTGGCTTTTGGGGCTATAATCTGTGACCCATAGCCCTGAGTCTCTGCAGGGGTCCCCAAGGGGAGGGGATGCTCTCTGGGGTCCCTGATGTAAGTGGGGCGGCTCTCTGGGGACCCTGATGCAAGGGGGGCTCTCTGGGGCCCCTATTTTTAAAGGGGAGGCTCTCTGGGGACTCTAATGTAAGGGGGGCTCTCTGAGAACCCTGATGCAAGGGGGAGGCTCTCTGGGGACCCTGATGTAAGTGGGGGCTCTCTGGGAAGAGACCAAGATCAACTTGTACTAGAGTGATGGGAAGAGAAGAGTATGGAGAAGGAAAGGAACTGCTCATGATCCAAAGCATACCACCTCATCAGTGAAGCATGGTGGTTGCAGTGTCATGGCGTGGGCATGTATGGCTGCCAATGGAACTGGTTCTCTTGTATTTATTGATGATGTGACTGCTGACAAAAGCAGCAGGATGAATTCTGGAGTGTTTCGGGCAATATTATCTGCTCATATTCAGCAAAATGCTTCATTAGCATACTGTGAAAGCAACCAAAGAGGTTTAAGGGAAAGAAGTGGAATGTTACGCAGGTCAATCACCTGACCTGAATCCGATTGAGCATGCATTTCACTTGCTGAAGACAAAACTGAAGGGAAAATGCCTCAAGAACAAGCAGGAACTGAAGACAGTTGCAGTAGAGGCCTGGCAGAGCATCACCAGGGATGAAATCCAGAGTCTGGTGATGTCTATGCGTTCCAGACTTCAAGCTGTAATTGACTGCAAAGGATTTGCAACCAAGTATTAAAAAGTGAAAGTTTGCTGGATGATTGTTAATCTGTCCCATTACTTTTGGTCCCTTAAAAAGTGGGAGGCACATATACAAACTGTTGTAATTCCTACACCTTTCACTTGATTTGGATGTAAATACACGCACATTAATGCCCCGTACACACGGTCGGATTTTCCAACGGAAAATGTGTGATAGGACCCTGTTGTCGGAAATTCCGACCGTGTGTGGGCTCCATCACACATTTTCCATCGGATTTTCTGACACACAAAGTTTTAGAGTAGGATATAAAATTTTCCGACAACAAAATCCGTTGTCGGAAATTCCGATTGTGTGTACACAAATCCGACAGACAAAGTGCCACGCATGCTCAGAATAAATAAAGAGATGAAAGCTATTGGCCACTGTCCCATTTATAGTCCCGACGTACGTGTTTTACATCACCGCGTTTAGAACGATCGGATTTTCGGACAACTTTGTGTGACCGTGTGTATGCAAGACAAGTTTGAGCCAACATCCGTCTGAAAAAATCCTAGGATTTTGTTGTCGGAATGTCCGAACAAAGTCCGACCGTGTGTACGGGGCATAAAGCTGAAAGTCTGCAGTTAAAGCACATCTTGTTCGTTTAATTTCAAATCTATTGTGGTGGTGTATAGAGCCAAAAAGAATTGTGTCGATGTCCCAATATTTATGGACCTGACTGTACATGTGTATGCCCGCCCAAGCGTATGACTTTCTTTATTTTTGTTACAGTACTGAAAAATACGTTGTGTATATATACAACTTTTTTATTCGACACTATGTATTTTCAGTACTGTAACAAACATGTCAATGGTCAAGCTATGCTTCATGATGTTTTTATGCTCATTTATGATTATGTCCTCGGAACCCTAATAAATCCTTATCAATTCACTATACTCATTTGTTAAGACCTCTGTGACCAACTCATTTAAAGTCCCATGGGCTAACTCGTTGTGTATTATATGTATTACTGGGATGGAGTTGTGCCATATTAACCACTTGCCGACCGCCTAACGTATATATACGTCGGCAGAATGGCACGGGCAGGCAGAATCACGTACCTGTACGTGATCTGCCTCCCGCGGGCGGGGGGTCCGATCGGACCCCCCGCGGTGCCAGCGGCGGTCGGCATTTGACTGGGAGCGTCGGGAGGCGAGGGGGAGACCATCCGATCGTGGCCCCCCCCTCGCGATCGCTCCCAGCCAATCGGAATCCTCCCCTGCCTGTGTGTAGTTTCACACAGGCAGAGGATGTGATGTCATCTCTCCTCGGCTCGGCAGTTTCCGTTCCAGCGCCGAGGGGAGATGACATGTAAGTGCACACAACACAAACACACACAGTAGAACATGCCAGGCATACTTTACACCCCCGATCCCCCCCCCGATCGCCCCCCGATCCCCCCCCAATCACCCCCCCCCTGTCACAAACTGACAGCAAGCAGTATTTTTTTTTTTTTTTTTCTGATTACTGCATGGTGTCAGTTTGTGACAGTTACAGTGTTAGGGCAGTGAATATTACCCCCCTTTAGGTCTAGGATACCCCCCTAACCCCCCCTAATAAAGTTTTAACCCCTTGATCACCCCCTGTCACCAGTGTCACTAAGCGATCATTTTTCTGATCGCTGTATTAGTGTCGCTGGTGACGCTAGTTAGGAACGTAAATATTTACGTTCGCCGTCAGCGTTTTATAGTGACAGGGACCCCCATATACTACCTAATAAATGTTTTAACCCCTTGATTGCCCCCTAGTTAACCCTTTCACCACTGATCACCGTATAACTGTTACGGGTGACGCTGGTTAGTTCGTTTATTTTTTATAGTGTCAGGGCACCCGCCGTTTATTACCTAATAAAGGTTTAGCCCCCTGATCGCCCGGCGGTGATATGCGTCGCCCCAGGCAGCGTCAGATTAGCGCCAGTACCGCTAACACCCACGCACGCAGCATACGCCTCCCTTAGTGGTATAGTATCTGTACGGATCAATATCTGATCCGATCAGATCTATACTAGTGTCCCCAGCAGTTTAGGGTTCCCAAAAACGCAGTGTTAGCGGGATCAGCCCAGATACCCGCTAGCACCTGCGTTCTTCCCCTCCGCCCGGCCCAGCCCAAGTGCAGTATCGATCGATCACTGTCACTTACAAAACACTAAACGCATAACTGCAGCGTTCACAGAGTCAGGGCTGATCCCTGCGATCGCTAACAGTTTTCTTGGTAGCGTTTTGGTGAACTGGCAAGCACCAGCCCCAGGCAGCGTCAGGTTAGCGCCAGTACCGCTAACACCCACGCACGCACCGTACACCTCCCTTAGTGGTATAGTATCTGATCGGATCAATATCTGATCTGATCAGATCTATACTAGCGTCCCCAGCAGTTTAGGGTTCCCACAAACGCAGTGTTAGCGGGATCAGCCCAGATACCTGCTAGCACCTGCGTTTTGCCCCTCCGCCCGGCCCAGCCCACCCAAGTGCAGTATCGATCGATCACTGACACTTACAAAACACTAAACGCATAACTGCAGCGTTCGCAGAGTCAGGCCTGATCCCTGCGATCGCTAACAGTTTTTTTGGTAGCGTTTTGGTGAACTGGCAAGCGCCAGCCCCAGGCAGCATCAGGTTAGCGCCAGTACCGCTAACACCCACGCACCGTACACCTCCCTTAGTGGTATAGTATCTGATCGGATCAATATCTGATCTGATCAGATCTATACTAGCGTCCCCAGCAGTTTAGGGTTCCCACAAACGCAGTGTTAGCGGGATCAGCCCAGATACCTGCTAGCACCTGCGTTTTGCCCCTCTGCCCGGCCCAGCCCAGCCCACCCAAGTGCAGTATCGATCGATCACTGACACTTACAAAACACTAAACGCATAACTGCAGCGTTCGCAGAGTCAGGCCTGATCCCTGCAATCTCTAACAGTTTTTTTGGTAGTGTTTTGGTGAACTGGCAAGCACCAGCGGCCTAGTACACCCCGGTCGTAGTCAAACCAGCACTGCAGTAACACTTGGTGACGTGGCGAGTCCCATAAATGCAGTTCAAGCTGGTGAGGTGGCAAGCACAAGTAGTGTCCCGCTGCCACCAAGAAGACAAACACAGGCCCGTCGTGTCCATAGTGCCCTTCCTGCTGCATTCGCCAATCCTAATTGGGAACCAACCGCTTCTGCAGCGCCCGTACTTCCCCCATTCACATCCCCAACCAAATGCAGTCGGCTGCATGAGAGGCATTTTCTTTATGTCCTCCCGAGTACCCCTACCCAACGAACCCCCCCCAAAAAAAGATGTCGTGTCTGCAGCAAACGCAGATATAGGCGTGACACCCGCTATTATTGTCCCTCCTGTCCTGACAATCCTGGTCTTTGCATTGGTGAATGTTTTGAACACTACCATTCACTAGTTGAGTATTAGCGTAGGGTACAGCATTGCACAGACTAGGCACACTTTCACAGGGTCTCCCAAGATGCCATCGCATTTTGAGAGACCCGAACCTGGAACCGGTTACAGTTATAAAAGTTAGTTACAAAAAAAAGTGTAAAAAAAAAAAAAAAACACAAACAAAAATATAAAATAAAAAAAAAATAGTTGTCGTTTTATTGTTCTCTCTCTCTATTCTCTCTCTATTGTTCTGCTCTTTTTTACTGTATTCTATTCTGCAATGTTTTATTGTTGTTATGTTTTATCATGTTTGCTTTTCAGATATGCAATTTTTTATACCTTACCGTTTACTGTGCTTTATTGTTAACCATTTTTTTGTCTTCAGGTACGCCATTCACGACTTTGAGTGGTTATACCAGAATGATGCCTGCAGGTTTAGGTATCATCTTGGTATCATTCTTTTCAGCCAGCGATTGGCTTTCATGTAAAAGCAATCCTAGCAGCTAATTAGCCTCTAGACTGCTTTTACAAGCAGTGGGAGGGAATGCCCCCCCCCCAACGTCTTCCGTGTTTTTCTCTGGCTCTCCTGTCTCAACAGGGAACCTGAGAATGCAGCCGGTGATTCAGCCAGCTGACCATAGAGCTGATCAGAGACCAGAGTGGCTCCAAACATCTCTATGGCCTAAGAAACCGGAAGCTACGAGCATTTTATGACTTAGATTTCGCCGGATGTAAACAGTGCCATTGGGAAATTGGGAAAGCATTTTATCACACCGATCTTGGTGTGGTCAGATGCTTTGAGGGCAGAGGAGAAATCTAGGGTCTAATAGACCCCAATTTTTGCAAAAAAGAGTACCTGTCACTACCTATTGCTATGATAGGGGATATTTACATTCCCTGAGATAACAATAAAAATGATTTAAAAAAAAAAAAATGAAAGGAACAGTTTAAAAATAAGATAAAAAAATAATAATAATAAAGAAAAAAAAAAAAAAAAAAAAAAAAAAGCACCCCTGTCCCCCCTGCTCTCGCGCTAAGGTGAACGCAAGCGTCGGTCTGGCGTCAAATGTAAACAGCAATTGCACCATGCATGTGAGGTATCACCGCGAACGTCAGATCGAGGGCAGTAATTTTAGCAGTAGACCTCCTCTGTAAATCTAAAGTGGTAACCTGTAAAGGCTTTTAAAGGCTTTTAAAAATGTATTTACTTTGTCGCCACTGCACGTTTGTGCGCAATTTTAAAGCATGTCATGTTTGGTATCCATGTACTCGGCCTAAGATCATCTTTTTTATTTCATCAAACATTTGGGCAATATAGTGTGTTTTAGTGCATTAAAATTTAAAAAAGTGTGTTTTTTCCCCAAAAAATGCGTTTGAAAAATCGCTGCGCAAATACTGTGTGAAAAAAAAAAATGAAACACCCACCATTTTAATCTGTAGGGCATTTGCTTTAAAAAAATATATAATGTTTGGGGGTTCAAAGTAATTTTCTTGCAAAAAAAAATTATTTTTTTATGTAATCAAAAAGTGTCAGAAAGGGCTTTGTCTTCAAGTGGTTAGAAGAGTGTGTGATGTGTGACATAAGCTTCTAGATGTTGTGCATAAAATGCCAGGACAGTTCAAAACCCCCCCAAATGACCCCATTTTGGAAAGTAGACACCCCAAGCTATTTGCTGAGAGGCATGTCAAGTCCATGGAATATTTTATATTGTGACACAAGTTGCGGGAAAGAGACAATTTTTTATTTTTTTTATTTTTTTTTGCGCAAAGTTGTCACTAAATGATATATTGCTCAAACATGCCATGGGAATATGTGAAATTACACCCCAAAATACATTCTGTTGCTTCTCCTGAGTACGGGGATACCACATGTGTGAGACTTTTTGGGAGCCTAGCCGCGTACGGGACCCCAAAAACCAAGCACCGCCTTCAGGCTTTCTAAGGTCGTAAATTTTTGATTTCACTCTTCACTGCCTATCACAGTCTCGGAGGCCATGGAATGCCCAGGTGACAAAAAACCCCCCCAAATGACCCCATTTTGGAAAGTAGACACCCCAAGCTATTTGATGAGAGGTATAGTGAGTATTTTGCAGACCTCACTTTTTGTCACAAAGTCTTGAAAATTGAAAAAAGAAAAAAAAAATTTTTTTTTCTCGTCTTTCTTTATTTTCAAAAACAAATGAGAGCTGCAAAATACTCACCATGCCTCTCAGCAAATAGCTTGGGGTGTCTACTTTCCAAAATGGGGTCATTTGGGGGGGGGGTTGTGCCACCTGGGCATTCCATGGCCTCCGAAACTGTGATAGGTAGTGAGGAGTAAAATCAAAAATGTACGCCCTTAGAAATCCTGAAGGCAGTGATTGGTTTTCGGGGGCCCCGTACGCGGCTAGGCTCCCAAAAAGTCCCACACATGTGGTATCCCCGTACTCAGGAGAAGCAGCTAAATGTATTTTGGGGTGCAATTCCACATATGCCCATGGCCTGTGTGAGCAATATATCATTTAGTGACAACTTTGTGCAAAAAAAAAAAAAAAAAAAATTGTCACTTTCCCGCAACTTGTGTCAAAATATAAAACATTCCATGGACTCAACATGCCTCAAAGCAAATAGCTTGGGGTGTCTACTTTCCAAAATGGGGTCATTTGGGGGGGTTTTATGCCATCTGGGCATTTTATGGCCTTCAAAACTGTGATAGGTAGTGAGGAGTAAAATCAAAAATGTACGCCCTTAGAAATCCTGAAGGCAGTGATTGGTTTTCGGGGCCCCGTACGCGGCTAGGCTCCCAAAAAGTCCCACACGTGTGGTATCCCCGTACTCAGGAGAAGCAGCTAAATGTATTTTGGGGTGCAATTCCACATATGCCCATGGCCTGTGTGAGCAATATATCATTTAGTGACAACTTTTTGTAATTTTTTTTTTTTTTTTTTTGTCATTATTCAATCACTTGGGACAAAAAAAATGAATATTCAATGGGCTCAACATGCCTCTCAGCAAATTCCTTGGGGTGTCTACTTTCCAAAATGGGGTCATTTGTGGGGGTTTTGTACTGCCCTGCCATTTTAGCACCTCAAGAAACGACATAGGCAGTCATAAATTAAAGGCTGTGTAAATTCCAGAAAATGTACCCTAGTTTGTAGGCGCTATAACTTTTGCGCAAACCAATAAATATACGCTTATTGACATTTTTTCTACCAAAGACATGTGGCTGAATACATTTTGGCCTAAATGTATGACTAAAATTGAGTTTATTGGATTTTTTTTAGAACAAAAAGTAGAAAATATCATTTTTTTTCAAAATTTTCGGTCTTTTTCCGTGTATAGCGCAAAAAATAAAAACGGCAGAGGTGATCAAATACCATCAAAAGAAAGCTCTATTTGTGGGAAGAAAAGGACGCAAATTTCGTTTGGGTACAGCATTGCATGACCGCGCAATTAGCAGTTAAAGCGACGCAGTGCTGAATTGTAAAAAGAGCTCTGGTCAGGAAGGGGGTAAAACCTTCCGGGGCTGAAGTGGTTAAGAGGCAGTACCCAGACCGCTCTCTTTTTCTCTAATTACTCAGGTGGAAGACACCTACTTGCCCGCTTGGTTTGTTTGCTGTCCTCGTAGTCATATCGGTGATTGCGGTTCTCTTTTCCGGGAGCTGCGATGTACAAATGGGGGGTCGCCCCCTCCTCCCCTGCTGTCCCCTCCCCTCCATTTTTATGGATGGGTAGGGCCACCAGTACATCGGCGCCATGCTTCTGCACCCATCGTGGGACTTCCGCAACGTGGTGGCTCCACGTTTGGCGTGCAGTGCGTCAATATGTGACGAACGCGGGTGTCAGATCCCTGCCCTCCTCGCTAACTTGCAACGAAGGACCGGCCAACCTCACACCACGCTGTCACTTACGTAACAATGCCACTCTCAGCTGCGCCCAGCACAAAGATTTTCCAGCTTGCGGGACCATAATGTAGGTGCGAGCAGCCTGAGAGTGATTGTCACTGGGCTAATTACACAATTAACCCTTTAACTGCCACCACCCCCGTTTAAAAGACCGAGCCGGGGGAGACTCGTAATTTTAGCAATACCAATTATAATTTTAGAATAAGCGTCTGACACACACACTGCCACCACAGACAGGTCTGCTCAGAGTCTTACTCTACAACAGTAGCGCCCTTCAAGAGGCAGGTTCGTTTATAGCTTGCATTAAGAGCTTTAGAGACAAGGTTAACACTTTTCAACATAAGGGTTTATTATGAAAAGGTCAAAGTTGATGCAAATAAAACATTTACAGAAAAAAGATGTTTCACAAGCTAAAGACAATATACAGCCACAAAGCAATAAGGTAGAATTGGGAAGAAAGAATACTTGCACTTAATGTCCAAGGGTTGATCAGAGTTCGATCGATGAGCTAGGTAATCGGTTCTCGACTTGGCAGATGTTTCTTCTTGGATGGTACCATTGGCTGGAGGTGCTCGCGCATGCACAGCATGGGCATGCACTGTAGCCACATTACGTATGGCGTTAGGGGCGTGGCCCAAAGCTTCCGCTCAGGGATATAGGTTGGGGGCTCTGACCTGGCGAACACTCTTCTTTTCCTCATTTGATTGTCCTCTCACATGCTATAGATCCTACACAGGGGTAAGCACACCACAGATACTCACTTTGTCACTCCATTTTACTTTACTGCACTTGTACATATAATCTGTGATCTGATATATTTGCACTCCACTACACTATTATCAGCCAGCAGGACTTTGTTTGCTTATACATTTTTCACTTCTCTGTTTCATCTCTTTACCTTGGTCTCTCTCTCATTTTTCCCATGTCTACCCTGGTCTGTGCTCTCGTTTCATTTCAGTTCACAGCATGGATACTATGAAAACATTTACACTTTTATACCTCTATACCACCATTATGGTGATTATCATTAGACCTATATACATTTTACTTCTAGTGTTGTTGCTACACTGTATATGGTTAATGAGGCACACCAAGGAACATATTCTTTTCCTTTTTCTCCTTTTCACTTTCTTTTCCCATTTCTACCTCTCTTCACATTCTCCCACTCTTCAAATCTCTCTTTCATTCTCTTTCTTTCTTGTTTGCATCCACGCCCACAATGTCATGGACTTCACTTTACAATAGTGATGCTACATTATTTATACTCCCAGGTCATTATCAAGTTCATTGTTAATTGATTTAGATACATATACATCTTTATTACAGCTGTTACGACATATGTGGCCAATGGGGCATTTCAGGACACACAACATTTTCATCCTCCTTCTTAGCCATGTCCGCCCTCCACCATGCCCCTGTTTGGTTGCTGCGGTTTACGCCTCTTTAGCTCCCGGTTGGAGCATTCTCTGCTGTTATCTTTGGAGATCAGTCCTATGGACCAATTGACCACAATGTGAGTATGGGGTGCCTCTCAGAGGCCACATGCTTCTCTTCTAACCACAATTATCATTGAATGTTATATCTTACCAATACTTACTATTTTCTAGATATTCTGCATATACATCAACTCCTGAGGAAGCGAGCAGAGCTCACGAAACGCGACTAGTACAAAAGTTGTATATGTATTTTCAGTACTGTAACAAACATGTCAATGGTCAAGCTATGCTTCATAATGTTTTTATGCTCATTTATGATTATGTCCTCGGAACCCTAATAAATCCTTATCAATTTACTATACTCATTTGTTACGACCTCTATGACCAACTCATTTAAAGTCCCATGGGCTAACTCGTTGTGTATTATATGTATTACAGGGATGGAGTTATGCCATATAAAGAGGCAGTACCCAGACCGCTATCTTTTTGTTGAGCAAACATTGTGAACCAAGTTATCGAAAGATAATCATGGCGTCATGCTGAGCTGGTCATTGGGCGACAACACACGTTTCAGAGTATCTGAGGTAGAGAAGTCGAGCCAAATTAGCCATAGAACCTTAAATTTCTCAAATGTATTGTTATCCAAAGCCAGCATCTTCTCCATAAGTGTGATTTAGTTTACAGTAGAAACCCACAAGGACAATGGAGGGGTGACAGCCGTTTTCCAAAATAGAGGGATCGGTTGTCTGGCTGCTGACATAAAAAAGCGCAGCAGGCTCAGTTTCTGTGGCCATCGATACCGGGAGCATAGAGAGTAGAGCTATTGTCGGGGTGGGTGTCAAGGCCTCATCATCATTCTCCTCTCTGAGAATAGGTAAGTATATGCATCTTCCTTCTACAGGGTAGTTAGTATAGGAGTTAGAAGGGGATGGGAACAGTTTTAGGCTTAGCTAGTTAGAGCCTGTCAATCCACTTTAATGTTGGGTGTAAACCAGGTCATCCTAGCAGAGGGGCTTTGAAAATTTAATGTCTGTGCATATATATACAGTATATTTGTCTAGAAAGCACTAACAAATTTGAATGCACAAAGCAAATATCTTACTTTTTAGAACATATGTTTATTATGTCTCCAGTGGGTAGATCAATTGACATGAAAGCTGGATGGGCTTTTAATGCCGCGTACACACGGACGGACTTGCCTACGGGACAAGCTCCGTCGGCATTTCCGACGGAAAAGTTTTGAGCATGTTCTCTATCTAAGTCCATCTTAAATGCTGACAGAAAAAGTCCGATGGGGCATACACACAGTTGGATTATAAAACCAAAAGCTCCCATCAGACATTTTCTGACGAAAATTCCGACCGTGTCCGTATGTATGCGGCATAAGGGATACTTGAAGGGTAACAGATGTTCAGGTGGCAAAAACGGATGGAATTATTGGTCACGCCCCCAGCTTGTAATTGGACAGAGAAGGAGCAACCCACATTGATGAAATTATCAATCTCCTCTCCCTTCCTGCTAGCATGTTCCTTATCATCACATATGATTAGCGCCTGTTTCTCTTGTTTTTCTCAGTCTGTGTTGCTGTGTAAATCTAGCCATAGATGAATCAAATCTTGGCCCGTTCAGCAGGGAACGGTCAAGATTTAATCCATGTATGGGCAGGCTGATTGTACCCAAGTCAATCCATCGAGCGTGTTGGATTTTTAGCATGCGATTATTGCCAGCGACTATAGCCAATAGCAATAATCACTGTGTTCTCCAGGCAGGGATGGCTCCCTGCACCCCTGCTGGGAGAACACAATAACCCCATGGGAGGGATTCCCCAATCAACACTGACTGTGCTGATGGGGGAATCAAGTGATTTTATTTCCAGCAACCCGTGCAAAGACTAAATCCAGCACTTATGCAACGTGCATTTCAAAATACATTCATTTTGTTTTTTAAATTAAAACAATACTGCTTTCATTAGTGTCTTTTCTACCCTTTCCAGAGTTTAGCTTTCAGTTAGGAAGCACATTTTAGGCTCCCAGCTAGAATATAATGCTGAGGCCTAGTGACCCTGGAAGCTGAGTTCCCCTTTTGTCATTCTTGGCTTCCATTTAGGAATTTTGATAGACAGGATGTAGAACTTAAGGCTAGTAAGTTTAGTTTGTTGCTGGTTTACAGACACAAAATATTATAAACATGCTTCTGAAGACATTCCCTGTTACTCAATCCTAAATTGAGCCCAAATCTCCATCAGGCTTGTCTCCTAGGACTCAGAGGCACGATTGGTGCCACCAACGATCATTTAAAGTGACCCTGTTGCAATAGTAAAGTTTTAAATTAAATCCATACCTGATAAAGAAGTCTGTAAATACTCACCTTTAGGCTGCTTTCACACTGAGGTGGCGGGTCTATTAGCAGTAAAGTGCTGCTAGCTTTAGCGGCGCTTTACCGCTGTTTAAGCAGCGCTTTTCTGCCACAAGAGGGGCACTTTTAACCCCCGACTAGCGGCCAAAGAAGGGGTTAAATGCGCCTGTGTTGCGCCACTTCTGAAGCGCTTTTCAGGCGTATACTGCGCTCCCAAACCACCCCAAAGATGCTGCTTGCATGACTTTTTTTCCCGTCCAGCAAGCGCCCCGCCCCAGTGTGAAAGCACTTAGGCTTTCACACTGGGGAGGCATGAGAGGCAGTTTTCAGGCGCTTTACAGGCGATATTTTTAGCGCTTAAACACCTTAAAACTGCTTCCGTGTGAAAGGGGTCTTAGGGCCAGTTCACACCATAGAAACGCAGTCCAGATGCGTTCCAGATGCTTTTCTGCATGTGCATTTTTTACACTTTTTGATGCATTCCTGTGCATTTTTGCACGTTTTTGATGCAGTCCAGTGCAGGTTTTCCCCCTTTTTTGAACATGTTTGTTCCAGTGCATTTTTTATGCTTTTTATAGCGTTCAAGTACAGTCCAGTACAGGGAAAATGCAGCATATTCTACTTTTTTTCTGGAACTGGGACTGCAAGCACTGGTGTGAACTATGCCATTGAAAACCATAAAACCATATTTTGCATTATTATTATTTAAGGTACTTATATAGCGCCGTCAATTTACGCAGCGCTTTACATATATATTGTACATTCACATTGGTCCCTACGCTCAAGGAGCTTACAATCTAAGATCCCTAACTCACATTCATATACTAGGGCTAACTTAGACAGAAGCTAATTAGCTTACCAGCATGTCTTTGGAGTGTGGGAGGAAACCCACGCAGGCACAGGGAGAACATGCAAACTCCAGGCACGTAGTGTCATGTTTGGGATTTGAACCAACGACCCTTTTTGCTGCTAGGTGAGAGTTCTACCGACTACACCGCTGTGCCGCCCCTACTGTGCATGCGTTTTTGATGCAGAAAAAACGCACTGGACTGCATGTGGTGTGAACTGGTCCTTACAGCTGAAGTCTATGCACTTTATATCTTTATTGCAAAAGTTACAGCTTGGACCAGTGTAAGTATGCATAGCTCATACCTGTGGGACCACTGAATAAGGTGATTATCACTGTAGTAGACTAAAGTGATCACTGCAGGTCCCACGTCAACCATCTGTTCTTCTGCATAGTGACCACTGGGGGTCGCTCACCTGTTACTGCTGCCATTCACAGAACGCCTTTCATTTTTTTAATGAATACAAGGCAAATGGCGGTCGTTGCAATACTTTCTGTCACACCGTATTTGCGCAGCGGTCTTACAAGCTCACTTTTTTTGGAAAAAATACACTTTTTTTTAATTAAAAAATAAGACAACAGTAAAGTTAGCCCAATTTTTTTTTATAATGTGAAAGATAATGTTACGCTGAGTAAATTGATGATCAACATGTCACGCTTCAAAATTGCGCCCGCTCGTGGAATGGCGACAAACTTTTACCCTTAAAAATCTCCATAGGCGACTTTTAAAAAATTCTACAGGTTCCATGTTTGAAGTTACAGAGGAGGTCTAGTGCTAAAATTATTGCTCTTGCTCTACCGATCGCGGCGATACCGCACATGTGTGGTTTGAAGACCGTTTTCATATGCGGGAGCTACTCACGTATGCGTTCGCTTCTGCATGCAAGCTTGGCGGGATGGATCACGTTTACAACTTTTTTTTCTTATTTATTTTACCTTTTATTTTTTATTTTTACACTGTTCTTTTTAAAAAAATGGTGTAACTTTTATTCCTATTACAAGGCATGTAAACATCCCTTGTAATAGAAAAAAAGCATGACAGGACCTCTTAAATATGAGATTTGGGGTCAAAAAGACCTCAGATCTCATATTTACTCTAAAATGCAATAAAAAAAAAAACATTTGTCATTTAAAAAAAAAAAAAAAAATGGGCCTTTAAGAGCTATGGGCGGAAGTGACGTTTTGACGTCACTTCCACCCTGCAATGGTATGGAGGGCCATCTTCCCCTCGCTCGTCCCCAGCATGGATCAACATCCGATCGCCTCCGCCACTGCCGACGGCTCTGGTAAGTGGCAGGGGGCCGTTCTCCTGCCGCTGATAAAAGTGATCTTTCCTGCAACGACCGCCATTTTATTCTCTAGGGTGTTAGGAAAAAAAATGTATAATGTTTGGGGGTTCTAAGTAATTTTCTAGCAAAAAAAATCTGTTTTTAACTTGTAAACAACAAATCTCAAAAAAGAGGCTTGGTCCTTAAGTGGTTAATAAACACACACTCACCTGTTCCACGGTCCAGGGATGCAGCCACCCGAAGCTTTGCTTCTCTCCCTCGCCTCTCCTCAGCACCGGCATTACAAGTGTGGGGAACCGGCTGTGATAGCTTGCGGCTTCACAGCCAGGTGCGCACTGCATATGAGTGAGTCACGCTGCGCCTTCTGAATGTAAAGAAAAAGAATTGCCGGCAAAAAAAAAAATTATGAAAAAATAAACAGCATGGGGTCCCCCCCCCAGGTCTGTACTAGGCCCTTCAGGTCTGGTATGGATTAGGAGGGGGCACTCCCACGCCAAAATTTTTTAAAAAAATGATGTGGGGTCCCCCCCAAAATCCATACCAGACCCTTATCCGAGCATGCAGCCTGGCAGGTCAGGAAAGGGAGCACCTCTGAACCATACCAGGCCACATGCCCTCAACATGGGGCAGGGGGGATGATGGCAAGGGCCTCTTTCTAACAACCCTGGGCGTGGTTGTGGGGTCTGTGGGCAGGGGGCTTATTGTAATCTGAAAGCCCCCTTTAACAAGGGAACCCCCAGATCCCAGTCCCCCCCATATGAACGAGTATGGGGTACATTGTACCCCTACCCATTCACCCCAAAAAAAGGAGTGCAGTGTTACAAAACACAAGAGATTTTTATTTTTTTTCACAAGGGGCGGGGTCTCCGGGTGACGTCACCAGATGCCCATGCCCCATGACTATATAAGAACAGGCAGACAGCAGGAGCCGACACAACAGAGGCAGCTTTAATTGGAGGAAGACCGTGTTTTTTATTTTTGGCAGGGGCGGCGGCAGATGAAGAAGACATCACCAGAGAGAGAAGAAACCACCGGAGAGAGAAGAGACCACCTGAGAGGGCTGACATCTTTCTCCCGGTCTTTCGTCCGGGTTTGCGCGCTCTAGTTATGTGATTGGCAGGAGCCGTGATGACGTCACTCCTGCGCATGCACGCGGGAGCCCACGGTTCCTGCACTAAACTCTGAAGGTCCAGCAAGGTATGCCGGGCCTTCAGAGCGCATGCATCAGAGACGTAACTGGCTCCATCAAGGGTGAATATTTCCTAAATGGTGCACTTTTAAGAGATATTCATTTTACCTACAGGTAAGCCTTTCTATAGGCTTACCTGTAGGTAAAAATGACCAGGCGGGCTTTACTACCGCTTTAACTGTAACACCCAGTATGTGATCTATATAATTACTTGTGGTCTTTGCCACATTCAATGTGTGGGCAAGACCACAAGGCACCTTCAAGATCAGTTTATTGAACATCTATATAGTATAGAACAAAAATAATTCCATGAACGTGGACCAACATTTCAATCATCATCATGTGGGGGATGTGTCTGCAATCCAGGTTTAAATAGTTGAGAGAGTACGGGACCCAAGAGGGAGGGTGATGTCTTTCATTTGCTATGCAAAGGGGAGGTATTCTAGAGATATTCCAGCTTCAAATCATATTCTTAACGGGCTCAACTTTGAATGGGATGTTAGCTATTTTTATGAATGAATTGCGGAAATCCACCCTTTTATATGAACTGAAGTTAGAAATCATTCTCTAAAGTTAATAATGGTAAAATTAATGTATTCTATCGATTTGTAAGATGGATTTAGTAATTCCAACAAAAAATAATTTTATTTGAATTGATAGATTTTCAGTGATTTTCTGTGGTTTTAATTGTTTTGTTTTGTATTGCTTGTCTCTGATCTCTCTTAATTGAAGTGTAATATGATTGTCAAGAGGGAAACGGGGATGTGTCTCAGTTTGATCACGCCCCATGGCTATATAAGAAATGGCAGACAGGGGGAGCCGACACAACGAGGCAGCCAGCATCGGAAGAAGACCGTGTTTTTTTATTTTTAGCAGGCAGCAGTGGTGGCGGCGGCAGATGAAGAAGACATCACTGGAGAGAGAAGAGGGAGAAGAGACAGCGAAAGGAGAAGAAACCACTGGAGAGAGAAGAGGGAGAAGAAACACTGGAGGCAGAAGACACAACTTTTAATAAAGAACTTGTCGAAAGTCTCTTGTGTTTTGTAACACTACACTTCTTTTTTTTTGGTGAATAGGTGGGGGTACAGCGTACCCCATACCCATTCACATGGAGGGGGGGGGACCGTGATCTTTCAGATTCCAATAAGCCCCCTGCCCATAAACCCCCACAACCACCACCCAGGGTTATTGGGAAGAGGCCCTTTTCCCCATCAACATGGAGACAAGGTGCTTTGGGGCAGGGGGGGGCAAGCCCCCTGCCCCAAAGCACCCCCCCATTTTGAGGGCATGTGGCCTGGTATGGTTTAAAAAGGTATGGTTCAGGAGGGCTTGTTCATTCCATCCCTTTCCTGACCTGCCGGGCTGCATGCTCGGATAAGGGTCTGGAATGGATACAATTTTTTTTTGCCAGCAATTCTTATTTCTTTACATTTGACAGCTGATATCTCGTCGGTTGTTAAGGACGTGGCAGCCGGCTTCCCGGCCTGCTTCTTAGCAACCAGATATACAGAGAATGTAAAGCAAAAAAAACCCCCACATAACGCAAATTGTGGTAAAATCGCAGTAAAACCAAGGTACTTGCATTTTGGATACCCATTGAAGTCTATTACATGCAAAACACTGCATGCTGTGGGAATAAAAGTCCCTGACTCTTTCCAAAAATGCAAAAATGCAGAGGCACAAAAATTAATTGATGTGAACGTGTTCCATAGGAACCCATGTAAAAAAAATGTCCTGCGTTTCTGCAAAAAGCAGGAAAAAAACACATTGGTGTGAATGGAGCCTTACGCCTGGATCACACCTATGCACAGGGCCGTCTTTAACGCGGGGAAACGGGGCAACTGCCCTGGGCCCAATCTTTGTTGGGGGACCCAAAGCAGCCTCCGCTTCAACCCGCGCTGCCCGCGAATTGGGACCCTGATGACGGCTTGCAGAGCGCACATAGGACATGGGAAGCTCTATTCCTGAGCCAGCCGAGCTGGCAATGAGGAGGGAACAGGAGCTCCACTGATGCTCTGACCCCGCCCCATGAAGTCTGTACAGAGTGGCAGTAAGGAGAGCAGTGGTCGGAGTGGGAGCCCCGCCCCCAGACTTCTGTATTCCCCGGGATCCGGGAGCTCCACTGCACTGTTGCTCTGACCCCCGCCTAATGCAGCCTGTATGCTCGGGAGGGAGCAGCTGATATGAGAGCAGAGATTAGAGTGGGAGCCCCGCCTCTAAAAGTGTTTGGTGAGTTCAGCTGGCCAGGTATGTCCACCCATAGAATGCCTAACTGCTATCCTGAACCTTGAGCTGTGTTTTTCAACTGTAAACGTGTGCATTGCTGAAAGTTCTCTGACGCTCTCCTGTACTCTGTCTGCAGTCTCTGACACTCTCCTATACTCTGTCTGCAGTCTCTGACGCTCTCCTGTAATCTATCCGCAGTTTTTGACGCTCTCCTATACTCTGTCTGCAGTCTCTGCCGCTCTCCTGTAGTATGTCTGCAGTCTCTGACATTCTCCTGTAGTATGTCCACAGTCTCTGACAGTCTCCTGTAGTATGTTTGCAGACTCTGACATTCTCCTGTAGTATGTCCACAGTCTCTGATGTTCTCCTGTAGTATGCTTGCAATCTCCGACGTTCTCCTGTAGTATGTTTGCAGTCTCTGACGCTCTTCTGTACACTGTCCGCAATTTCTGATGCTCTCCTGTAATCTGTCTGCAGTCTCTGATGTTTTCCTGTAGTATGTCCACAGTCTCTGACATTCTCCTGTAGTATGTTATCTATCTCTGACGCTCTCCTGTAGTATGTTTGCAGTCTCTGATGTTCTCCTGTAGTATGTCCATAGTCTCTGATGTTTTTCTGTAGTATATTTGCAGTCTCTGATGTTCTCTTGTAGTATGTCCACAGTCTCTGACATTCTCCTGTAGTATGTTTGCAGTCTCTGATGCTCTCCTGTACTCTGTCTGCAGTCTCTGATGTTCTCCTGTAGTATGTCCACAGTCTCTGACATTTTCCTGTAGTATGTTATCTGTCTCTGACGTTCTCCTGTAGTATGTTTTCAGTCTCTGATGTTCTCCTGTATTATTTCCACAGTCTCTGACATTCTCTCCTGTAGTATGTTTTCAATCTCTGACTCTCTCCTGTAGTATGTTTGCAGTCTCTGATGCTCTACTGTAGTATGCCTGCAGTCTCTGACGCTCTCCTGTATTCTGTCCGCAGTCTCTGATGCTCTCCTGTACTCTGTCCGCAGTCTCTGACGCTCACCTGTAGTATGCCCACAATCTCTGATGCTCTCTTGTGCTCTGTCTGCAGTCTCTGACGCTCTCCTGTAGTATGTCCGCAGTCTCTGACGCTCTCCTGTAGTATGTCCACAGTCTCTGATGCTCTTCTGTAGTATGTTTGCAGTCTCTGACCCTCTCCTGTAGTATGCGTAATAATGTGCCGCTTTACTTGCTCAATTATTTGGGATTGCTCCACTCTTCAGTGAGTGGTAATGATGTTCAGTAACCTGTAGCAATCAATCAGTGAACAGTAGTGATCTGCTGTAATCTCTGGCAAGCAATCAGAAAGTGGTAATGATGTGCTGTAACCCCTAGCAACCAATGAGTGAGCAGTAATAATGTGCTGTAATCCAGGGGCGTGCAGCCAGGGGCTCCTATCATCTATGGTTCTGGAGATACGGGGCTCCTTGTGCAGCCTGTCACATACAGAGCGGCCAGTTTAAATACAAGCTGGAACACTCTGTTTGCAGCAGACTGAGAGGATGAGCTCACGGTGCCTCTTCTCACGTCTTGTCAGAGGCTCTTAGCTCAATGGACAGCTTGGAGCCTTGGTCCAATGGTAAAGTACCATTGGCCCCAGCTGTCAAATAAAAATGCTGCAGTGGAGGCTGTTCTCTCACTGCATTGTCATAGAAGGCACATGCTCCCTTCCAGCCCAGCCCTCTTAACTAGAAGGAAAAAACATGGTACAAGGTTTACCCATAGTCCCATGTTTTTCTCACACAGTTAAGAGGGAGAGTGAGAATCTTCTGCTGCTGAAAAGATACTGTTTTAATCAAGCTAAATCATATATTATTATGCTATATGTTATAACATAATCATTTATTATTTATCTATTTACTGTGAAATTACTGGTTTGAAGTTATAACTTCAAACTTCAGTAATTTGTCTGTTAAGCCACCTGATTGAGTACAGATTTTGAAAATATGGTAAATTACCCTAAAAACAATATATAATAATTATGTGTTTATTACTTACTTATGGTAATTACCCCTTGCCACCCAGGCCAATTCTGGAATTCCTCTCCTACATGTAAAAATCATAATTTTTTTGCTAGAAAAATAACTGTTTCATGGAGAAAAAAACAAAAAAAACCCACTAAAGTTAGCCCTATTTTTTTGGATACTATGAAAGATGATGTTATCCTGAGTATATAGAAACCTAACATGTCACGCTTTAAAATTGCTCACACTTATGGAATGGCGCCAAACTTCAGTACTTAAAAATCTCCATAGGTGATGCTTTAAACATTTTTCAAAAAAGAGAAGCAAGGAAGGGATTCCCAACTACTCCTAAACACCTATCTGGTATTCCCTCTATGGGAAATAATGACCATACCTTGGCCTTACCCTTTTATGGGGATTTAACCGGTCACACCATCTAAATCCGGTATCACGGATAGTAGGTAAATAAGAAATCAGAGATATCAGGATTTGATTGTCCTCTGAGTTGATTCGAAATCTCAAAAAACAAATATGTGACAGTCACAAAGCAGCTCTTCAATGAGAACAAACCGGTGATAAAGGTATTAATCTTTATTAGAGACTATCCAAAGTTATAAGATTCTAAATATAAACAGTTATCGTAATACAATCCTATTCCCAGTACATATTAAAAAGACCTATAGTCTACAGAGGGCATAGGTGGCCACCATATTCTAAATTCACATCACACAACTCTCATTCTCACACACTCATACACCAATAGATTTCAATCGATCACAAGATCGATAGAGATTGTGGGTATAAACGTCAGGTGATCAAGGGAGATTTGTCAATAGAGATGACTGAAGTAGTCTTATGAGGATGGACACTCTTGATCGTAGGTAGTTTAACCAAAATTGAAATTATAGATGGTATAAAGTGCTGGTGTGTTGAGAAAGTTCCATATGGTTTCCGTAACACTAACTTGTGACAATTGCAGCTTCAATTTGACAATGTATGCACAGTCTATTTGGAAAACACCAGTAATGGAGTAACACAGCAGGTGGAGCGTAACATTTAAGCGATGTATGAAAAAGTAAATCTGACTTTACCATAAGCTGGGGCGGTGCAGTAGACAGCACATCATATCAGGTGGCAAAGGGAAAACGTACAATTACCGGCATCCAGGGGAGATCATCACGATCCATAGATCACTGTCACCGATGCTGCAGGACGGAATCCCGCTCACTGCACACAGAGCGGCTTCCTACGTTCCCGATGCTTGCCTATGTCAGCTGTTCAGGTAGATTTGAATCCTCGCTGGTGTTACATGAGAAGCGCCCGCTGCATTGGCTGCAATAGTCAAGCTCTGATGTTAGTTGACGGACCGGTGGAGTCTAGAGAGGTTCAGGGTGCTACTTGATAAGTGGATAGGTGGCTATCCATAACTCCCTCTCACGGATACCAACTTCTGATGCTTACATGTTTCGCTAGTATGTTAGCTTCCTCAGAGCATGAACATTTTTACAGGTTAAATGTTTGGAGTTACAGAGGAGGTCTAGTGCTAGAATTATTGCCCTCGTTCTAATGTTCGCGGCGTATGTAACCTGTGTGTATCTGGCTCTGATACTAGCCAGTGCCTCACCAGCCACTTACCTCGCCGCACATCCCTTCTGTAATTTCTAGCAACCAATTAGGGAGCTGTAATAATGTACAGTAACCTCAGCCCTGCCTATGCAGGTTGCAGTTGATGCATATTCCAGGTGCATTTTGTGTTTTTCAATATACTTTTTTGATCCATTGAAGCCTATGAAACGAAAAACCCAACCTGCTGGCCCCTGGCCCTTTCTATAAATTGCACAGTGAACGTGACACATAGGAAACCATGTTAAATGGACCGTAATGTGTTTCTGCAAAACTGAAAACGCACTAAAAAAATGCATAGGTGTGAACCAGGCCTTAAAGATGATAACAAGTTTACAAGTTAACAAGCACCTTCAGTGCTCAGAGATTTGGTCATTCCATAAAGAGTGGGGCCTGATTTATTTTCCAAATAAATTAGAAGTACCGAATCAATGTGCCGTTTCCTGCAAATCCAGGCAAAAGAAGGCCGATAATGAAACAACTATTTCAGGGACAAATAACCAATATAGATAATATTGAAGTGCGCTGCCAACTAGCAATGATAACACTTATAGCTTCAGCAAACACTAAATGTGTTCCCACACCTTGTCAAAATGTAAATAATAATATGTGTGTCTGCTGCTAAAAATGTATTCTAATTAGATTCATTAAAATTATGATAAAACAATACTTAGTCATACCAATTAAATTAAACATACATACATGATTAATGATCCTCAATATGTGAATGAATAATAATTAATAATACTCTTCACCATTATAATAAGTAGCCTAATATTTAAATGCAGTATACTGCATGTACAGTGGGATAATAATGTTCATCTGTGTAAAAAATACAACAGTGAAAAAAACAGATACTATAGAGTTACACAAATAGGAAACAAAAGGGGAATACAAAGACATTGAATTTCAAAACAGCAAACTTCCCTAAACTACAAACTTTGCTAGAAGATAAAAAAATTGGGATAAAATCTTAGGAACAAAGAACACGGAGGAGAGATGGGTTTGCTTTAAGAGCTAAGAGATTAAGAGATTAAATAAGGGCGTTAGCCAGTGCATCCCATTGGGAAATAAATTTAAAAGAGTGAACAAAAGTCCTGGATGGCGTTTTACACATTTACACATTATAAGCCCTTGTATTTTTAGGCTAATTTCACATACACCTTTGAAGCAGCATAGCACGCCTTTCACATATTTATTTATTCATTCATTCCTTGGATTAGCACAACACCACTCTTACTCGCTGATTAAAAGTCCTGGATGGCTTAACTCCAATGTAAAAATGCATATAAAAGCAAAGGAGAAGGCCTTCAAAAAATACAAGGCTGAGGGATCATCATCAGCATTCAGACTTTACAAAGAATGCAATAAGAAATGTAAGGGTGCAATTAGGGCGGCTAAGATAGAACATGAAAGACACATAGCGGAGGGGAGCAAAAAAAAAATCCAAAGAAATTCTTTAAGTATATAAACAGTAAAAATGGGAGGACAGACCATAATGGCCCCATAAAGAATGAGGAAGGAAATCTGTTTACAAAGGATGGGGAGATGGTGAAGGTATTGAATTTATTCTTCTCCTCAGTCTTCACACGGGAATCGGGGGGCTTCAGTAACCAAAACTGCAGTGTTTATCCTCATGACACATCACAGGAAGCACCCTCATGGCTAACAGAGGACAGAATTATAAATAGACTTGGAAAACATAACATTAATAAGTCACCGGGACCAGATGGCTTGCACCCGAGGGAACTCAGTCAAGTAATTGCCAGACCATTGTTTCTAATTTTTACTGACAGTCTGCTGATTGGAATGGTAACAGCTGAATGGAGAAAAGCCAATGTAGCACCAATATTTAAAAAAGGACCAAAATACATCCCTGGGAATTTCACACCAGTTAGCCTAACATCAATAGTATGTAAGCTCTTGGAGGGGATGATAAGGGATTATATACAAGATTTTAGTAATGAAAACTGTATAATTAGCAGTAACCAGCATGGATTCATGAAGAATCGTTCTTGCCAAACCAATCTATTAACATTCTATGAGGAGGTAAGCTGCCATCTAGATAAAGGAAGGCCCATAGATGCGGTGTATCTGGATTTTGCAAAAGCATTTGACATAGTTCCCCATAAACATTTACTGTACAAAGTAAGGTCCGTTGGCATGGACCATAGGGTGAGTACATGGATTGAAAACTGGCAACAGGGGCGAGTTCAGAGGGTGGTGATAAATGGGGAGTACTCGGAATGGTCAGGGGTGGAAAGTGGGGTCCCCCAGGGTTCTGTGCTGGGACCAAGCCTATTTAATTTGTTCATAAACGACCTGGAGGATGGGATAAACAGTTCAATCTCTGTATTTGCGGACGATACTAAGCTAAGCAGGGCAATAACTTCTCTGCAAGATGTGGAAACCTTGCAAGAAGATCTGAACAAATTAATGGGGTGGGCAACTTCATGGCAAATGAGGTTTAATGTTGAAAAATGTAAAATAATGCATTTGGGTGGCAAAAATATGAATGCAATCTACTCACTAGGGGCAGAACCTCTGGGGGAATCAAGGATGGAAAAGGACCTTGGGGTCCTAGTAGAAGATAGGCTCAGCAATGGCATGCAGTGCCAAGCTGCTGCTAACAAAGGAGACAGAATATTGGCATGCCATAAAAAGGTGATTAATGCAAGAGATAAAGCGATAATTCTCCCACTCTACAAGACTCTGGTGCGGCCCCACCTGGAGTATGCTATCCAGTTCTGGGCACAAGTCCTCAGGAAAGATGTACTGGAAATGGAGCGAGTACAGAGAAGGGCAACAAAGCTAATAAAGGGAATGGAGGATATTAGTTAAACAAAGGTTACGAGCACTGAACTTATTCTCTCTGCAGAAAAGACGCTTGATTTCAATTTACAAATACCATATTGGTGAACCCACAATACGGATAAAACTTTTTCGTGGAAGGGAGTTTAATAAGACACGTGGCCACTCATTAAGATTAGAAGAAAAGAGGTTTAACCTTAGACTGGGTAGAGGGTTCTTTACTGTAAGAGCAGCAAGGGGTAAGCCCCTGAACGACCAGAACATACAGGGATATACAATGTAATACTGACATATAATCACACACATAGGTTGGACTTGATGGACTTGTATCTTTTTTCAACCTCACCTACTATGTGTATGTATAGGAAGAGAAAAAGTCCCCAAATAGTCAAATTAAAGCGCTTTAACACAGTGTCTTCCATGTGTAGACATTTCAGTGTGTAACAACCTCTATGTGTAACAATCTTCACAGCAGTGTAATCCATGCTCCATTGTAAATAAATTAGTGCTCCGCCACCAGCTGAATTATTAGTGGACCTATATGAACATACAGGTCAACTGTGCTCTGCTACAATAGATCCTTAGTGAAGTGTCACAATCCAGTATTCACTCCTTTCCTTGGATCAGCTCTATCCCAGGATGATTCTCTTTAGGTACAGCGTCTCTAAATAGCTCACCATACAGAACAAGGGAAAGCCGCAAGATAATGTAGTATGTTCGATACATAAATACAGATAAAAACCGCTTACAGATTTACTGACATTTCTTATGTACAGTAAAAACCTTGTACAGTATCTGGCTTCTGCGGGATGCGGGTGTATGTTTCCGGCATCTAACTCCGGGATAACAGGAATGACATTTACTGGTCATGCGAATGCGAATCTCCTATTTGGATGTTTGCCTAACGAGTATGGGCAGTAGGGTTAGCACTACTCTGTACAGGAAGCCCCTTTTGGGGAACTCACTACTCCAAACTCAGTCAGGCCATCAAAGACATACTATTAAAGGTATCCCGGTCAGTCAATTCCTGTGAGTTAGGCGTATATGCAGCAGTGACCAACAATTTGAACAGGTTGAACTACATTGTATGGGCATTTTTTAAACATAGATTATCCCAAATGGATGCCGGATAGGGCCCTTGTTGCCTGAAGTAAAAATAGGGAACACCTTTTAAATAAAAATAAATGTAGCCAGGAGCTGGCTATTATGCCTTCCATTCAGGGACAGTGTACAGCGTTATTAATGTGGGGTTGTCTCCCTCTAGTGTTGGCTTGGACTCCCTGTGTCATTTCCTTTTAGACAAAACTTAGAGCAGAACAATACGTCATGGGATGTGTAGTTCCGAATGCTGAAGTTTTAATTCCAGCAGGAGTGGCTTGAACTACCACTACCAGAATGCTAAGAAGAGGAGAACAAAATGCTGGGAGAGGATATAAAAAGGAGGGTTGTGGCCTAGATCGATCTCTTGGGATGCCGGCTTGGATCTGCCAGCGGGAGCTTTGTCAGTGTGAGCTGCTGCCGAGTTGTGGCCTGCACAGCGGAGAGCCATACAGCTGCATCCAGAGGGACCTCTGCAGACAGCATCGCTTCTCACCTCCAGCGACGCCTGCATTTCAGATCCAGGTAGGCCGCGGCGTGATGTGACAGGGTCAGACACCATTCCCAGAGCCAGGATTCAGAGGGAGTTCCTGTAAGAGTCTTCATCATCACCTGCATTGCTGCAAGCAGCTTCTGTAACCAGTTGCCCATTTAAATTCTGTAAGACACTGCATATAGACATCCCTTATGTGCCACTGGAAGTTAGATCACATACTCTAATGAACACTGTATGCAGACATCCATATTCTGTTCACATCTTTACCACCAGCAATCTCATTGGATACAATAATATTTCAGCCATATAGGAAGAATGTGAAGTAAAATAAAGATACACCACAGATCAGCCAAATTTGTTATACCTTATCATCAAGGATTACCCTATTCTTAATACTTCAAAGCTAGCTGAAGATTGGCCGGATTCCAAAGTGTAACACTTCAACCCTTTTATCCTCTCTTTATTCGCTCAAGTGACTAAAGTTGTTTTTAGCACAAAGGGTCCGCTCTCACTTTCTCTGGAACTCTATTAAGAGGAGCCAGCCAATTTAAACACAATGGTTTGCATAATGTTTTTCATGTTATACTGATGTTAATGGCCTGTGGGTTGAGGAGACAGAGGGGAGTGAACCTGACTTAGTAAATTTAGTGTCGGTTCCCTACCCTTCTGCTAGTTTGTTCACATAGGTTACTGTAACGGAAACAGGGTCTGACACAATTTGGTTAATTTTTTATGCTTTGCATTTCTCTTTATTACCTAAAAGGTAAGCAATTGCAAATAGTATTTATAAACAGTGCTATATTGTTCAGATAAAAATACCCTTGCGATTTACAGTATTATGTTTTACACTTTTATGTGTCCCTTTTTCCACAATAAACAAACTTGAACTGTCTCACTGGTATTGTGTACTTTTCTTAACATAGATGACAGTTGGTAAAAATGATTGAACCCAGGGTGTCAGAGCTGAAGGAGTATCTGCAAAGTTGGGGAAACCAGTGGGGTATTCTATGAGCGGCCCTTACGAGGATAGCGCTACATTTGGGGGCTTGTCCGGGATAGCCCATCTGGGCTGCTCAAGCAAGTCAGGTGACATGTCCAGGGTAGAAGAGAAGATGGACTTGGTTGCTGCCACTGACTGGAGTCGAGATCATGGGAGCCGATTGGAGCAAACCATAATCCTGAAAATGGCGGTTTGGACTGACAAAGAGGTGCGACAGTTGATGAGGAAGGCTGTCCCGGAACAAGGGTCTTATCTCCTAGGCCTATAACCCGAGTATGATGACGATTGTGATGACAATTACACTTACGTTCTCTTGAAATGGCGAGAGAGTGTTCCAGCTGAATTTCAAACAAGTACTGTGAGTTTGGCGGAAGGTCTAGAGGCTCAAGTGATCCCATTGCTGCCAGCAAGTGATCCGGAGGAAGAACTTTCCCAGCTGGGATTATCTAGCCCAGCCTCGGAGGCTGCAGATGGCCCCACTACAGACGGACCAGCTACAGATAGTCTGGCTGCAGGGATGCCCCCAGCTTTCTTCTACACTGAGCCGATTGGTCGAGAGCCTGATAAAAAGTCACAACATCTCTGTTTATCAGGGGTATCGGAAACTGCAATCCTTCTCGGGCCGTGCTCCCACACCAAGGGGGGAGGAAGAATTTGACAATTGAATGGACCAAGCTATACAGGCCATAGAAGAGTGGAATGTACCTGAGGCAGTGAAGAGGCAACGGATCAGCAAAAGCCTCAGGAGTCAAGCAGCTGATGTTATCCGGAGCCTGAAGAGGGGAAAACCAGATTGTGTGGCTATGGATTACATTGAGGCCTTGTGTGCAGTTTATGGGAGAGTGGAGAAGCTACCTGATTTGATGTACAAGTTTGAACATACCCAACAGAGTCGAGAAGAGAGGTTGTTGGACTATGTTGTCAGAGTGGATCGAATCTTGCATCATAATTATCCTGAAAAGGGATTGATCCTTGGGAAGCTGATAAAGTCAGACTTGAAAGGATTCTGCAAGGGGCTAGGCCAAATCATCCAATTGTGCTCCGATTGTTGCTGAAGGAAACACAAGGGGCTCCAACTTACCCAGAGTTGATAAAGCTGGTCTTAGAAGAAGAAGCTTCGCTGGATGAGAAAAACCAAGGGTCATGAGATGTGACGAAGGTTTCTCCAAAGGCAGAGAAGGTGACAGCCCAGCCAGCTCGAGTGGATACCGGCATGCAGGAAGAGGAAAGCGATGAGTAGTCAGAGTGGGGGAGTGCATAAAGGCTCCTGTAGAACAATCCACACCCAAAGCTACCCCTGTCAAGTTACCTGTGCAGGCGGCCCAGGCTCAAGACCTGATACTGTCATGAATCTGCAGTAATGTTCATGTTTGTCTGTCTGCTTACCTCTCTGTTGTGTTCAGCTTAGAGACAGATCGCTGTTCACCTGTGCGCTTAAGTAATCTGCCCTTAAGCATGGCTCCACCCCAGCCTCTAACAGGAAACACTATATTAACCTGTGCACTGCAGACCAAGCCTTGCTGATCAATATTGTGTGTTTGGCTTCCTGTGTGCTCTACGTCTGATTCTGTTTACCAACCTTGGCTTGTTCTTTGACTATCCCTGTCTGCCTGATACTCCAACCTTTGGTGTGTTTTCCTGTCTATCCATGTCTGCTTGTTGCCCCGACCTTTGGCTTATCTCCTGACTATCCCTTGTTGTCCTGGACTGCTACTATGGTTCTGTCCACCCGAGCCAGTCCATGAGCCTGAGCTGAGTGACCCCCAGGGCCACGATCTGGAGTCAGCTGCAGCCAAACCCATCCTCACCCCTAGAGGCTCTGGTGAACACCTGCTGGCTCTTAGACTCTACGCCCTGGGGAATCTCATGCTCTAGCTCCCAGTGTGATCTGTGTTGATGCTCCAGTGGACCTGCTTCCTGAACCACCCAAAGCTCCATCCGCAGCAGTCAGCCGTAGGGTTCACTACCTTAGCGGTGCACTGCTGACCCCAATGGTGTGCATCTGTTACCTGGCCTCAGGTGACCTGACAGATACAACAGGCCTTGATGTACATTATGGAAGCTCAAGAGAAAGCATAGGCCGAGAAGACGGATATTTGGAAGTGCTTCCAGTGTGGGTAACCAGGTCACTTCAAGGGGCAGTGCCCACAGAAGGATAGGAATGCAGAACTTCTTTCAGAACTCTTGAAAGTGTTGCAGAAGTTATTCTCAAACCAGAGGGCAGGAAACTTTCAGGGGTCTCAGTGAAGGAGCCAGCTGGGAACCCCGAGAAGAAACAGAGCTCCAAGATGGATAAAAGGAGGAAGGTTAAGAAGAGATGCAAGAAGAAAGGCCTGGGGTCGACACTTTTGTCACCCTCGCAGTCAAGTAACCCGTCACCAGGGTTGGGGTCATGAGCACAGGAGCTCAATGTCTTACCACCACCCAGGGCCACTGTTAATTCTTCTCAGAGTAAGGCGAAGAGAGATCACAGACCCACCTTTACTGGAAACAAATTAGAGAGCTTACCAGAAAGGTTAGTGGGGCCATCCTCAATTATATCTGTACAGGTAGAGGGCATCTACACTAGGGACCTGTTGGATACTGGGGCACAGGTGTGGTCTGTTACCTGGCCTCAGGTGACCTGACAGATACAACAGGCCTTGATGTACATTATGGAAGCTCAAGAGAAAGCTCAGGCCGAGAAGACGGATATTTGGAAGTGCTTCCAGTGTGGGTAACCAGGTCACTTCAAGGCGCAGTGCCCACAGAAGGATAGGAATGCAGAACTTCTTTCAGAACTCTTGAAAGTGTTGCAGAAGTTATTCTCAAACCAGAGGGCAGGAAACTTTCAGGGGTCTCAGTGAAGGAGCCAGCTGGGAACCCCCGAGAAGAAACAGAGCTCCAAGATGGATATAAGGAGGAAGGTTAAGAAGAGATGCAAGAAGAAAGGCCTGGGGTCGACACTTTTGTCACCCTCGCAGTCAAGTAACCCGTCACCAGGGTTGGGGTCATGAGCACAGGAGCTCAATGTCTTACCACCACCCAGGGCCACTGTTAATTCTAAGGCGAAGAGAGATCACAGACCCACCTTTACTGGAAACAAATTAGAGAGCTTACCAGAAAGGTTAGTGGGGCCATCCTCAATTATATCTGTACAGGTAGAGGGCATCTACACTAGGGACCTGTTGGATACTGGGGCACAGGTCACGCTTCTATACAGAGACTTTTATGACAAATACCTGAGACACATTCCTCTCTGCAAGCTTGAAGAACTAAAGATCTGGGGGATTGGAACTGCCAAATGCCCATATGATGGATACATCCCAATCCAGATAGTGTTTGGACTGGCAGCTGTTGGAAAAGCAGAAGCGTTTGATACACTAGCAGTTGTGTGCCCCAGGCTACCCGGGAAGATGTTGCCGATCAGTCTTCGGAATGTTACAGATCAACCAATTACTGTCAGAAGCGGGTATGGAGATCGAGATGCTAAGAGGGCATCTTTTATGACAAATACCTGAGACACATTCCTCTCTGCAAGCTTGAAGAACTAAAGATCTGGGGGATTGGAACTGCCAAATGCCCATATGATGGATACATCCCAATCCAGATAGTGTTTGGACTGGCAGCTGTTGGAAAAGCAGAAGCGTTTGATACACTAGCAGTTGTGTGCCCCAGGCCACCCGGGAAGATGTTGCCGATCAGTCTTCGGAATGTTACAGATCAACCAATTACTGTCAGAAGCGGGTATGGAGATCGAGATGCTAAGAGGGCTCCCTTTGTGGTTAAGTGCAGCGCGTTCCTGGATTTGAGAACAGGAAGCGCAGTGCCCAAAGAAGCACGGTTGGCCAGGTGCTTGTTTGCAGTCCGATGAGCTCGGCCACTGAGGGATGGCCAATGCTGGCAAAGCAGAACTTGCGGTGTTCAGGTAAATAGAGAAACCAAGAGACAGGCCAGGGGTCATACACGGATAAGTCAGTCCAGAGTAAACATGGGGGGCGAGCCAGGGTCATACACAGGCAGGGTCCAGGTACAAGCCAAAGGTCAAGCCGGGAGATCAGGATGCAGAAGCAGAGTCCAGAAGCAGGCCAAGGGTCAAACTAGGAGATCAGGAAGCAAGGTCAAGGCAAGCCGGGTCACAACGGGTATGCGCATATCAGGAAGCAAGGTCAAAGTACACAAGGGAGCTGAGGAGATAATCCAGCAATGTCCTGTGGTCACAGGCTGGTTTAAATAGGGCCACTGGCGCCAGCGTCTGTCTCACCACTTGCGTGCCATCGCTCATGCGCCGTATTGCGCGTGCGTGTGTGCCAATGCACGCTGATGCGTGGCGCACGCTCGTGCACATCTCAGGATCCTCCGTGGGCAACATTTCCAGTACTAGAATGGCCATGTCCCTGACAGTGCCCCCCCCAAGGGGCAGCCTCCGGATGCCTAACCTAGACCACTTTTCAGGGTGCCTGTTATGGAAATTCTGCAAAAGTCTTGGAGCATGAATATTAGCCAACGGTTCCCAAGAATTTTCCTCTGAAGAATACCCCTTCCAATTGACAAGAAATTGAGTCTGCCTACCTCTTTTCCGGCAGTCCAGGATGGCTTCGACTTCATATTCAGTGTCATTACCTATGGTGATTGGTGGAGGTGGCAACTCCTCTCTTCCTGAAAATGGACTTGGCACAGCTGGTTTCAGTAGGGAGATGTGGAATACCGGATGGATCTTGTAGGAGGCCGGCAAAGAGAGTTCAAAGGCCACAGGGTTCACTTCTCTCTTGATTTCGAATGGACCCACAAACCTTGGACCAAGCTTCCTGGAAGGACAAGAAAGTTTGAGATTAATAGAAGACAGCCATACCTTGTCACCCACTTTGTAGATGGGATTCTCCTTCTTCCTTCTATCATAGTGTTTTTTGAAGTCTTCCTGAGCCTTTCGCATGGTTTTTTGGAGAACTTGGTAATTAGTTTGGAAGAAGGTTATTCTATCCTGGACAGCTGGTACCGGAGATTCAGGAATGGTGTTGGGTAGAAAGGATGGGTGGAAGCCGTAGTTTGCCCAAAAGGGTGACTGCTTGGTGGCTGTGTGAATGGTGTTGTTGGGTAGAAAGGACGGGTGGAAGCCGTAGTTTTCCCAAAAGGGTGACTGCTTGGTGGCTGTGTGAATAGTGTTGTTATAGGCAAATGTGGCACAAGGCAGCAAAGAGGCATAGTCTTTTTGGGAGAAGGAGCAGAAGCATCGCAGATACTGTTCCAGGGTTTGGTTTGTCCTCTCCGTCTGGCCATTACTCTGGGGATGATAAGCAGAGGAGAGGCATAACTCACTTGACAAGATTTTGCAGAGATTTTTCCAGAAGCCGGAGGTGAACTGTACCCCTTTATCGGATACTATATTGTCAGGAAGTCCATGTAGTCTAATGATCTCCTTGATAAAGATTTTTGCAGTATCCATGGCAGAAGGTGTACTGAGCAAGTCGGTCCACTACTACCAAGATTGTAGTGAAATTCTCTGATGGAGGTAGATCAACTATGAAGTCCATAGAGATGTTCTTCCAAGGCTGCTCTGGAACTGGTAAGGGTCTTAACAGACCCCAAGACCTGGTTTTGGGACCCTTGTTACGTTGGCACACGAGACAGGAATTCACATATTTTTTGCAGTCAAATCTTAGGGAAGGCCATCACAGGTAACGTTGGGTGAGATCAATAGCTGCCCGGCCAGCTGATGGTCATGAAATCTTTTTAAAGCTTGTAGTTTGACTTCCTGGGGAACAAAAATTTTGTCCTGATGCCACAGGAACCCTTCGTGTCTGCTTAAAGTTGTACTTCCTGGCTCTGTACACTGGAGAGAGGCTTGAACAATAGATGCTCTTAGGTCAGGCTGAATAAGAAGAAAGTTCTGAGAGGACAGGATTGTGCCGGGAGTGGTTTCTTCAGGAGTATCCGGGAACATCCGAGACAGAGCATCCGCCTTTCCATTTTTTAATCCGGGACGATAAGAAATGTGAAAATTAAACCTCGAAAAGAATAACGCCCACAGCGCTTGGCGCGGTCTTAAACATTTGGCAGTCCTAAGGTACTCTAGGTTTTTATGATCGGTGAAAATCATGATGGGATGTGCTGCACCTTCAAGTAAGTACCTCCATTCCTCCAAATCTCCGATCCCCAACATCATAATTCCTCTCTGGTTGCATCATTTTCCGAGAGGAAAAAGCTACAGGATGTAATAATGATTTAGGGCCTTGCCGTTGAGAAAGGATAGCTTCCGTGGCCACTTCAGATGCATCGACTTATAGCACGTAGGGTAATGTGGGATCAGGATGCTGTAGGACTGGTGCTGAGACAAATACTGTTTTAAGTCTGTCAAAAGCTGTTTGAGCCTCTGGGGACCACTGGAACCTGGAATGCAAACGGGTTAGTTGGGTAATGGGAGCTATAATGGCTGAAAAGTTCTTAATAAATCTTCTATAGAAGTTTGAAAAACCGATAAATCTTTGAATGCCCTTTTTGTCTGAGGGGGCAGGCCAATCCAAGATTGCTTTTACTTTCTGGGGATCCATGGCCACTCCTTTAGTGGAAATGACCAGACCCAAGAAGTAGATAGTTTCCTTTTCAAAGTCGCTTTTTTTTGCTTTCACGTACAGTCCATGTGTTCTTAGAATAGTTAGTACCTTTTTCATGTGAACTCGATGGATATCCAGGGTGGCTGAGAAAAGAAGGATGTCATCCAGATATACAATGAGGAAGTTGTCAAGATGGTCTCGAAAAATATCGTTCACGAAATGCTGGAACATGGCTGGAGCATTGCAGAGTCCGAACGGCATTACCAGGTACTCAAAATGTCCGAAACGAGTTTGGAACGCCATTTTCCACTTATCCCCCTCATGGATGCACACCAGATTGTAAGCACCTCTTAAATCCAGTTTGGAAAAGACTCGGGCAGAACGTAAATGTTAGAAGAGTTCCGGGATGAGGGGGAGAGGGTAGTGATTTTTGATGGTGATTTTATTCAACTCTCGGTAGTCTATACAAGGTCTTAGCATCTTATCCTTTTTCTCGGACGAAAAAGATGCCGGCACCGGCAGGGGTTGAAAAGGGACAAATAAATCCTTTTTCCAGGTTCTCATCGATATAAGAGCGTAACGTTTCAAGTTCAGTCTCTGATAAAGGGAAAATACGGCGAAAGGGAATTTCGGAGCCTGTAAGCAACTCAATAGGGCAGTTGTAGGGACGGTGGGGTGGAAGGAAGTCTGCTACTTTCTTATTGAACACATCCAGGAATTCTTGATAGGCAGAGGGTACATGAGGATTGGCACAAGAAACTGGTTGTATGGACAGGCAGCTGGTGAAGTCCTTAGGACTAGGGACAAGGCAATGCTGCCGACAGTAGGCAGATGAAAACTGAACTTCATTCTTGAGCCAGTCAATGTGAGGGTTGTGTGCTCGTAGCCAGGGGACTCCCAAAATGACTGGAAACAGGGGAGAGAACAACACATCAAAGCGTACCAGTTCCTTATGGTTGGACTTAGTTGTCATAAGAATTGGCAGGGTTTCATGGGTAATCAGTCCAGAACTGGGTAGAGATCCATCAGCCAAATGAACTGTTAACTGATGCTTCTTGGTAACAAGGGGAATTCCAAGTCTCTTGGCCAGGGTTAGGTCTAAGAAACAGCAACAGGCCCCAGAGTCGATGATGGCAGAAAGCTGGATCTCTCCTTTTGCCACTGATAAAGAGATAGGGAGAACGGGGAGAGATGAGGTAAGTCCTGATACTTGACAGTGGGCATGAGGCAGGTAGGATGGTCTCTTTGGCCTGAGGTGGCAATCTTGCAAGAAATGGCCGTTGTCTCCACAGTAAAAGCAGCAGTTCGCCTGTCGGCAGTAGAGCCTTTCTTCAAGTGATAGACCAGGATGGAACATAATAATCTATATGTGTCTGACTTCAGATACAGGAAAACTGGAAGAACCAGAAGCCAGGCAAAAGGGAATTTCAGGCAGTCTTTGGGTTGAAGATTCTGAGATCTTTCAGTGCGACGTTCACGTAGGCGCCTATTCAGTTGTATGGTTAGCTGGATAAGGCCCTCTAAGGTATTCGGGATTGCAACCCTGGCCAGCTCATCCTTGAGGGATTCAGATAATCCCAGACGGTATTGGTATCGTAGAGCAGCTTGATTCAAGCAAGTGTCTGTAGCCCATGTGTGGAAGTCCACTGTGTAATCCTCTGCAGGACGCTGTCCCTGCTGTAGGGTGTGCAGAGCATTTTCAGCCGTAGCTGTACATTGGGGGTCGTCGGATAACTGGGCCATAGCCCTGAAGAAACGAAGTCAGTAATGGGGCTTCTCTGCTTTAATAGTCCATGGGCCCAAGCCTGGGGGTCAGACAAAAGTAAGGATATAAGGAAACCCACTTTAATATTCTCAAGAGAAAAAGTTCTTGGGTGCAGAGCCAGGTATAGCAGAGAGGCATTTTTAAAGGCTCTAAACTTTCTTCGGTCCCTCGAGAATCATTCGGGAATCGGCACACGTGGTTCAGGAGATGGACCCAACACTGGGAGAGGAGATTCCCAAGGCAGCACGTCAGACGAGGTACAGGTGGGGATGGAACTTGGATCAGGAGACACAGGATCCGAAGGTAAGTGTTGCAGATGACCCTCTAATTGAACGTAGGCGCCTTGCAGCTTCTGCACTGCTTGGGTAAGTGCGGAGACCTGTTGGCAAATAGCCTGTACAGGGGAAGCGCCTCTGTCGATCTCTGACATGGCTGGATTATACTGTCAGAAGCGGGTATGGTGATCGAGATGCTAAGAGGGCTCCCCTTGCGGTTAAGTGCAGCGCGTTCCTGGATTTGAGAACAGGAAGCGCGGTGCACCTGGTTGGCCAGGTGCTTGTTTGCAGTCCAATGAGCTCGGCCACTGAGGGATGGCCAGTGCTGGCAAAGCAGAACTTGCGGTGTTCAGGTAAATTTTCAGAGAAACCAAGAGACAGACCAGGGGTCATACACGGATAAGTCAGTCCAGAGTAAACACGGGGGCGAGCCAAGGTCATACACAGGCAGGGTCCAGGTACAAGCCAAAGGTCAAGCCGGGAGATCAGGATGCAGAAGCAGAGTCCAAAAGCAGGCCAAGGATCAAACCAGGAGATCAGGAAGCAAGGTCAAGGCAAGCCGGGTCACAACAGGTATTTACAGATCAGGAAGCAAGATCAAAGTACACAAGGGAGCTGAGGAGATAATCCAGCAATGTCCTGTGGTCACAGGCTGGTTTAAATAGGGCCACTGGCGCCAGCGTCTGTCACGCCACTTGCGTGCCGTTGCGCATGCGCCGTATTGCGCGTGCGCCAATGCGTGCCGCCATGCGCCAATGCACGCTGACGTGCGGCGCACGCTCGTGCACATCTCGGGATCCTCCATGGGCATCCATGGAGGGTCTGGGCAACATTGCCAGTACTAGGACGGCCATGTCCCTGACAATTACTTTAGGAGCACGTATGCTGGTGGGCGAGTGAGTGCAGCCACCCCTGTGCTCCCTGTAGAGACTGCTGGGAAAGAAGCTTGTCAGAAGATGCAGAAGGAAATCCAGCATTGTACTGAAGCTTTACCCCCTGCATGACAGCAAAGAATGAAGTTGCAACTGGCTAGATAGGAGATTTTCTCGAAGGATGGCTTCGATGTGGGATGTGCCAAGTGCACTCAGCATCAAATCCGGTTGCAAGAGGACAAGCCTTTTTGAGAGTGAGCCCGGAGAATACCTTTCAGTGACTTGGAAGACCTTCGGGAGCAGTTGGCCGAGTTGAAGAGGTCCGGGGTCATTCAGGAGTCCAGAAACCTGTACGCCTCTCCTATCCTGGTGGGGCAGAAGAAGAATGGGTCACTGCGTATGTGCATTGATTACCGGACTTTGAATCGCCGTACTGTTCCTGATCAATACACGACCCCTCGCATTGAAGCTGCCCTCCAGTGTCTTGCTGGGGCTAAATGGTTCAGTGTACTTGACTTGTAGAGTGAGTACTACCAAATCCCCATGCATCGGAAGAAAAGACCGCATTAATTTGCCCCTTGGGGTTCTATGAGTTCAGCCAGATGCCTCATGGATTGTCAGGGGCCCCGGTGACCTTCCAGCAGTTGATGGAAAGAACAGTAGGAGACATGAATCTAATAGATGTACAGGGGGTCCCCTAGTTACAAACATCCGACTTACAAACGACTCCTACTTACAAACGGAGGGAGACAACAGGAAGTGAGAGGAAATCTACCCCTAGGAAGGGAAATTCATTCCTGTAAGAGCTATTATGGGGAAAAGGTACCTCCACTGATGCTTTACCACCAAGGCTTGTTTCCACAACAACCCAAAATTTTCAAAATCCAATTGTCATTGGGACAGAAAGTGAGGTGAAATCTTCTGAACAGGGGCACACACAGCAAAACAAACATTACAGGGGTGTTAACCCTTCCCTATGCTATCCAAAAAGCTTAAAAATATTTTTTTTGGCTGGAGCTACACTTAAAAAATGTACATGTTCCGACTTACAAACAGATTCAACTTAAGAACAAACCTACAGTCCCTATCTTGTTTGTAACCCGGGGACCCCCTGTACTGGTATACCTAGATGACATCATTGTGTTCGGGAAGACTTTAGAAGAGCATGAATCCCGGGTGGAAAAGGTCTTTGCACAGCTCCATGAAGAAGGGTTGAAACTGTCGTTGGAAAAATGCCAGTTCTAGCTAACCTCTGTTACATAATTGGGCCATGTCGTCTCTGCTGGAGGGGTAGCCACGGACCCGAAGAAGTTGGAGGCGGTCACCACATGGCCTAGGCCAAGGCCTGTAACTGAATTGAGATCCTTCCTGGGATTCTGCGCGTACTATCGGAGGTTTGTGGCGAACTTTGCCAGGATTGCTCAGCCTCTCAATGAGATGTTGCAAGTGGCCATGGGAGAAGGAGAATGAGTCTAAAGTGAAGAAATCTGGTTGTCGCAAGTAGGGAGAATCGGTACAAGATCAATGGACTTCCCAGTGGAAGAGGCATTTTGGCATCTGAAGAGGAGTGAAGCTCCGGTGTTGGCTTATGCTGACCCTGCCAAGTTTTTAAACTTCATGTAGATGCCATTAGAGATGGTCTGGGGGGAATTCTCTATCAAGAACAAGATGGTGGTCTCAGACCAGTGGCTTATATGAGCCGCAGTCTCACTCCATCAGAAAAAAATTATCCTGTCCACAAGCTGAAGTTTTTGGCTCTAAAATGTGCCATAGTAGCCAAACTGAAGGATTACCTGTATGGGGCTGTGTTTTGTGGTGAAAATGGATAATAATCCTTTAACTTATTTTCTGACTTCTGCCAAATTGGATGCAACAGGACACAGGTGGCTGGCTGTCTTGCTGGATTCCAATTCAGTTTAAAGTACCGATCTGTGGCAGGGAATCGAGATGCAGATTTTCTCGTAGATTCTATCGACAGGAGGAGGAGCCAGGAGATTGGACCTATGTTACTGCAGAAGGTGCAGGCAAAAGTGACAGCATGGTCGCAGAGACAATAAGTAATAAAATAATATAAAGAGTGCGGGGTCCAGAAGATTACTCACCTCTGTATGTCAGTATTGTATGGATCACTGATATAAAGCACGGTGTAATCCTGACTGTGCAGCAGCTAAATGGTATGCTTACCTGGTTTATAAAGCTAGACAGGGAGGGGAGAATCATAATGTAGCCACCCATCCATGTGGGTAATTGTCCACTGGATGAAGCTAATAGGTGTCAGGCAATCGGAGAGTCCATCATGATGATGAACCCAGCCGATCTCCTGTGCACCAGGTGTGCCTGATAGCATGTCTCCCTGGTGATCCCCCGGCTTATTCGGCATCCGGCGGCACCGCTTCATAAGGGTATGATGACGTCAGACGAAGCTGCCGACTCAACAAATGTCTCGCAGAGACTGTGACTGACCATTTCACCTGTTATACGCAGGCCTATCCCACTGAAGATCAACAGGCGACCACAGTGGCCAAAGTCCTTATTAAAAGTTTTTTGTGCATTATGGGCTGCCTGTTCGAATCCACTCTGACCAAGGATGAGACTTGGATAGACGGTTAATCGATCAGCTGTGCACTTTGCTAGGCATAAAGAAGTCTCAGACCACGCCTTACCACCAAGGGGATCCTCAACCTGAAAGGTTTATCAGAACTTTGCTGAATATACTGGGGACTCTGCCTACAGAGAAGAAACAGCACTGGGGAAATCATATTGCAGCTGTTGTCCATGCCTACAACAGTACTGTAAGTGATGCTACTGGCTATTCTCCATACTGACTCATGTTTGGAAGAGCAGCTCGCCTTCCTATTGATTTAGCTTTTGGAACAACTGTTGACAATACTTCTTTGACTTCTCACCAGTGTTATGTTGAAAGGTTACAAAAGAATCTGCAGCAAGCATACGAGAAAGCCATGGAACATGCCTTGATCAGAGAATTACGTAACACAAAGAATTTTGACTTAAAAGTGAGAGTGCAGGATTTGCAGCCTGGAGATTGTGTGTTACTGAAGAACTTGGGAGTACCAGGAAAACATAGGCAGGCTGACCGATGGCAATCACAACCTTATGTCATGTTGCATCAAAATCATTTGCTTCCATTGTCTGATGCCGTCAGAGTGCCTCCAGTGCCCCTTCATCTCCTCAGAAACCAACTGCACCCAGGACTCGCTCACATTGGAGAGCTTCTGCACCCACTGTGTCGCAAGAGGAAGAGGAAGACAGCGAGGATGAGGAAATAGTGCTTTATTGGATGTGGCTTACAGAAACAGAGACTGATGCAAACACTATGGGAGAGAGTAGAGGAGGAGAGCTGACTAAAACAATACAAAGACTACCTAGTCCAGAAGTTGAAATCCTACTATCATTTAGGGAAACTGATCAGATCAAGGCGTAGAGTACCAGTACAACCTCTTAGAGAGAGAGAGGAGACTTGATCAGTTTTGCTGACGAGCCTTTGATATTGCCTGAACCAAATTTCCCCTCAGAGGCTGAAGCTTCCCTTATGAAGAGAATGTCAAATGCCTATCTTTGAATTAATTGAGGAAGTCAATTTTTTCCCTCCACAGCCGAACTCTGAGCCTGCAGTTAGGGATTTCCCTTTGGAGCCATGCAGTCCTGTTCACACCGGAAGTCCAGCAGAGAACTCACTTCAACCTTCTGAGAAGTATTCTCTCATTCGGCTAAGGCGAATCCCCCAAAGAGACTCACTTATGATACTTTAGGAGAGAACTCTGACAAACTGATTCCTACCTTTAAAAGGCAAGTTTCCATGCCTAATCTCCCTACTGTTAAATGGGTAGGGGGCGACTCTGCTCTGACCTCTGACACCGATGGGTGGGACACGGCAGTTGTGCTGGCCTGTTCAAAATTGACTGAAGGTGTATATAAATGGTTTCAGCAAAATCCAGATGCGTGTCAATATTTGCTGAGGTTAGATTGTGGTTAATGTTATTATAGACTTCTTAATAACTCTTTCCTTCCATGAAGTTTGAATAGTTTAATGTCTCTGCCTCTTTGGGGACTGAAGAATTCAAGTGGGGGGTGAATATAGCCAGGAGCTGGCTATTATGCCTGCCATTCAGGGACAGTGTACAGCGTTATTAATGTGGGGTTGTCTCCCTCTAGTGTTGGCTTGGACTCCCTGTGTCATTTGCTTTTAGACAAAACTTAGAGCAGAGCAAAGCATCGTGGGATGTGTAGTTCTGAATGCTGAAGTTTTAATTCCAGCAGGACTGGCTTGAACTACCACTACCAGAATGCTGAGGTTAGTTCACATACTCTAACGAACACTGTATGCAGACATCTATATCCTGTTCACATCTTTACCACCAGCAATCTCATTGGATACAATAATATTACAGCCATATAGGAAGAGTGTGAAGTAAAATAAAGATACACCACAGATCAGCCAAATTTGCTATACCTTATCATCAAGGATTACCCTATTCTTTATACTTCATGGCTAGCTGAAGATTGGCCGGATTCCAAGGAGTAACATTTCAACACTTTTATCCTCTCTTTATTCGTTCAAGTGACTAAAGTTGATTTTAGCAAAAGGGTCTGCTCTCACTTTCTCTGCAACTCTATTAAAAGGAGGCAGCCAATTTAACCACAATAGTTGCATAATGTTTGTCATGTTGCATTGATATTAAAGTGGTTGTAAACCCTTACAGACCACTTTGACCTACAGGTAAGCCTAGATTAAGGCTTACCTGTAGGTCCAAGAAATATCTCCTAAACCTGCACGGTTTAGGAGATATTTGCAAAAAGACAGGCACCTCTGTAGACAGTGGTGCGCAGGCGCACTGAGCATGCTGCTGCTAACGGCGATATGCTGTTAGTGGCGGCTCCCGTGTGCACGCGCGGGAATGACGTTATCGTGGCTCCGGCCAATCACAGTGCCGGAGCCACGATACCCATAAAGAAGCAGAGGGGACAGCGGTGACATCGCAGGCTCCTGTGTCAGGTAAGTGACACATAATGGGCTACTATGCGATGCATAGTAGCCCATTATGCTTTACCTTTGCTTTACCTTTGCAGGGAAACAAAGAGGAAGTAAACCCATCAGGGTTTACTTCCTCTTTAATGGCCTGTGGGTTGAGAAGACAGAGGGGAGTGAACCTGACATAATATTAAGTGTCAGTTCCCCAACCTTCTGCTGACCTGTTCACGTAGGTTACTGTGATGGAAACAGTGTCTGGTCCAATTTGGGTAATTTTGTATGCTTTGCATTTCTCTTTATTACCCAAAAAGTTACCAATTGCAAATAGTATTTATAAACAGTGCTATATTGTTCAGATAAAAATACCTTTGCAATTTACAGTGTTATGTTTTACACATTTATGTGTCCCCTTTTCCACAGTAAACAAACTTGAACTGTTTCATTGGTATTGTGTATGTTTCTTAATATAGGTGACAGTTGGTAAAAATGACTGAACCCAGGGTGTCAGAGGTGAGGGAGGATCTGCAGAGTCGGGGCAAGCAGTGGGGTATAGATTCTATCAGCGGCCCTTACGAGGGTAGCACTACATTAACAACATAATCATTCAAGTAGAGTATGTTTAACCCTGTCAACGCCACAGAGTGTTGAATTTAATGAAGTAAAAGGTAACATAAATAGAAATTTGCCCATTTTATGTAGCGATAATATTTGTGCAGAAAAGATGTTAAAAGATGGCATCAATATAGTACCCAGAAGGGCACCTACTATGGGTAATAGCCTGTCTCCTAGCCTTTTCAGTCCATTTGGTAGGGTTTCCACTACCTTGCTGCACTCCAAGAGCAATCATAAGTGTGGCATTTCATGTTGCTCTTGCTGCAATACAGTGGTGGCTGGTGCTCAATATTTGGGGGGCAAACAAACCTGTCCCCCTCACTCACACAACCGACACCCCCTTCCCCGTGGGAGACCGGGAGATGGACGGGAAGGCAGCGATCAGCCTTACCTTAAGAGGCTGTTCTTTGCTCCAGGCTCCCGGCCGAACAGGCGTTGCTTCTCCTTCCAGGCCGAACAGGAAGTGGGTCCAGAGACCCGACTGGCCAGGAGTCCTAAGACTCCCTGGCCAATCGGGTCTCAGGACCTGCTTCCTGATTGGCTGGGAGGAGAAGCAGGAAGACAGTGAATATTATTTCGCTAATGTCACACAACTGGGTGGGCTCAGGGTGCAGTGCTCTGCGCCCAAAGCTCACCCTTTTTTTTTAAGCCAATTTAAGCCTCTAGCTCTAATCATGTGGTTGAAAAAAATAAAAACCGCTTTTAAAACCCATGCATCCAATGCCCTCCATGTAGATTAGGGGCCAGGTACATTGATTAGGGGGGCAGCGCCCCTGCGCCCTGCATGAGCGGCCTCTACTGCTGCAGTCGCATATCGAGGGGAGAGTTTGTCCGTTCCTCTGTGAATAGAAAGGAATTTAAAATAGAATCATTCTTTAAAGCTGTTGTAAACCGCGGCTGTTATGAAAAAAATTAAATAAAAAAACACCTGCAAGGCAATGGCAGTATGTGACCTATATAATTACTTGTAGTCTTTGCCACATTCAGTATGTGGGCAGGACCACGAGATCGGTTTAATGAACATATACAGTATCTCACAAAAGTGAGTCCACCATTCACATTTTTGTAAATATTTTGTTATATCTTTTCATGTGGCAACACTGAAGAAATTACACTTTGCTACAATGTAAAGTAGTGAGTGTACAGCTTGTATAACAGTGTAAATTTGCTGCCCCCTCAAAATAACTCAACACACAGCCATTAATGTCTAAACTGCTGGCAACAAAAGTGAGTACACCCCTAAGTGAAAATGTCCAAATTGGGCCCAATTAGCCATTTTCCCTCCCTGGTGTCATGTGACTCGTTAGTGTTACAAGGTCTCAGTTGTGAATTTGGAGCAGGTGTGTTAAATTTGGTGTTATCGCTCTCGCTCTCTCATACTGGTCACTGGAAGTTCAACATGGCACCTCATGGCAAAGAACTCTCTGAGGAGCTGAAAAAAAGAATTGTTGCTCTACATAAAGATGGCCTAGGCTATAAGAAGCTTGCCAAGACCCTGAAACTGAGCTTCAGCACGGTGGCCAAGACCATACAGTGGTTTAACAGGACAGGTTCCACTCAGAACAGGCCTCGTCATGGTCGACCAAAGAAGTTGAGTGCACGTGTTCAGCGCCATATCCAGAGGTTGTATTTGGGAAATAGACGTATGAGTGCTGCCAGCATTGCTGCAGAGGTTGAAGGGGTGGGAGGTCACCCTGTCATGCTCAGACCATACGCTGCACACTGCATCAAATTGGTCTACATGGCTGTCGTCCCAGAAGGAAGCCTTTTCTAAAGATGATGCACAAGAAAGCCCGCAAACAGTTTGCTGAAGACAAGCAGGCTAAGGACATGAAATACTGGAATCAGGTCCTGTGGTCTGAAGAGACCAAGCTAAACTTATTTGTTTCAAATGGTGTCAAGCGTGTGTGGTGGCAACCAGGTGAAGAGTACAAAGACAAGTGTGTCTTGCCTACAGTCAAGCATGTTGGTGGAAGTGTCATGGTCTGGGGCTGCATGAGTGCTGCCGGCACTGGGGAGCTACAGTTCATTGAGGGAACCATGAATGCCAACATGTACTGTGACATACTGAAGCAGAGCATGGTCCCCTCCCTTCGGAGACTGGGCTGCAGGGCAGTATTCCAACATGATAACGACCACAAATACACCTCCAAGACGACCACTGCCTTGCTAAAGATGCTAAGGGTAAAGGTGATGGACTGGCCAAGCATGTCTCCAGACCTAAACCCTATTGAGCATCTGTGGGGCATCCTCAAACAGAAGGTAGAGGGGCACAAGGTCTCTAAGATCCACCAGTTCCATGATTTGGTCATGGAGGAGTAGAAGAGGACTCCAGTGGCAACCTGTGAAGTTCTGGTGAACTCCATGCCTAGGAGGGTTAAGGCAGTACTGGAAAATAATGGTGGCCACAAAATATTGACACTTTGGGCCCAATTTGGACATTTTCAGTTAGGGGTGTACCTACTTTTGTTGCCAGCGTTTTAGACATTAATGGCTGTGTGTTGAGTTATTTTGAGGGGACAGCAAATTTACACTGTTATACAAGCTGTACACTCACTACTTTACATTGTAGCAAAGTGTCATTTCTTCGGTGTTGTCACATAAAAAGATATGATAAAATATTTACAAAAATGTGAGGGGTGTACTCACTTTTGTGAGATACTGTATATTAAAATATTGTAATTGTTATCAAACCATTGTGGGATGTTCATGCTTATGATAATGTGTAATGTATCCAGGGTGGTGGGCTTGGTGCCGAACAGTCGGGGTGGGCACTTGAGTCACCTAGGTGGCTAGTTGTTTAGCCACCTAGGTGGCTTAGATTATATTTATGTTAGCTGTTCCTTAGCTATGTTAATCATATTCCTGTTTACAGTTTGTATTGTTAGGGTAATGTGATCAGGCCCTACCTGGTCCTGTGTGCTATATAAATTCTGTGTGAGTTTTCAATAACGTGAGTTCCAGTTTGCATCTAAGCTATTCTCGGCTAGTCTTGGATGCTCAGCTATAATACCTGGTCCCTAGGTCCAGACTGGAGGAAGCTATATATCTTGACGGAGGCACCGAAGCTGGGTGCTGGATGGTTCCGTCACAAGGAAGTACATCGCAACATACGGGTGGCAAGCGGTAAAGATTAAACCTCTTTCCATCAAATTGTGGTCACCTGTCTTCTACAGTTTATACTGACCATACACACATAGATTTTTTTTTGTTCAGCTTGTCAACTGAGCACTGATTGACAAATCTCCCACTGCGGACATTGTATTCTGACATTTACACAAACTACACCACACAGTCTACTTACAGAAACAGTTGATACAACAATTAGGTATTGTTCCTCACTGAGCGATATACTGTACACATCAAACATACTAAGGTAAATAGCTATGCAATAAACAAGAAGATGTCAAACTAAATACAGTGCAAAATACACCCCTGTCACCCTCAGGTATCCTCAAGTCACAGTCACTGTCTCTCTCCCCCAAACCTACCATATCTAACCACCTAGACCAGCCTTTCTCAACCTTTTTACCTTAGAGCAGGGATATGCAATTAGCGGACCTCCAGCTGTTGCAAAACTACAAGTCCCATCATGCCTCTGCCTCTGGGTGTCATGCTTGTGGCTGTCAGAGTCTTGCTGTGCCTCATGGGACTTGTAGTTCTGCAACAGCTAGAGGTCCGCTAATTACATATTCCTGCCCTAGAGGAACCCCAGAAATAACTTTCAGGTCTTGGGGAACCCCTTCCAAAAAATAAATTGACGGTCAGTGGGAAAAGTTCCTTTACATTGGTGGTCAGTTAGAAGAATGCACCTTATATTGGTGGTCAGTAGGTAGAATGCCCATTACATTGGTGGTCACTCAGTATGAATAATGCTCCCTACATTGGTGTTCAGTGTGAAGAAGGCTTCTTACATCGTGGGTCAGTGGGAAAAATGCCTCTTACACTGGTGGTCAGTAGGAAGAATGCCCTTTATTTTGCTGGTTAGTAGGAAGAATGTCCCTTACATTGGTGGTCAGTGGGAAAAATGTCCCCCTTACACTGATGGTAAGTATGCCATCCTTACAGACAGCTAAAAAGATCTTTGGTCTCATGCTGCAGGCTTTTCCAAGTAGTGTTGGTCTTGCACCAGTGTAGGCACCATCAATTGGAAAGTCAATCAGCCACAGTTCAGGAACCCCTAGCAACCTCTGGAGGAACCCTAGAGTTCCACGGAGCCCTGGTTGATTAAGGCTGACCTAGACCATAAAAAAATGTGTTTCTTAAATGCACGATGACTTTCATATGTGATTTTTTCATAGAAAATTAAGTTATTAGGTTCAGAAATACAGTCTGTTATTGAGGGTGGTGTATTTGAAACCCATATGAGGACTATCATCCCATATGCTTGTAGGCAGGTTGTCTACTGTAGTTAGTTAGCCAGCTCGGCTGTCCGAGCTAGGGGGAAAGGGTTAAAGTTTCTGCCGCCTTCCCTGGGCAAGTTTGCTAGTAAATCAGGGTTTTTGGGGGCAATTCAGTAAAGCATTTACAACACTTTTTTGGTGTTTTGGTCATATTAGAAAGTCTTGCACCAAATTAATGAAAGCCAAGCAACAGTGTTATTGCTCCTTCTGACGCACGTGGCAAATACAAGTAGTTCTTACATGTATCAAAGATTCTTTTACTATAGCTGCAAAATATCCATTAGCGAATCTATTAAGGAACACCGCCATATACAGTATGTGATAGCAGACATCCCAAATCTCCTGCGAGTTGTGGGAGTCTCCCTTATTTGACTGCCGGCTCCCAGACACCCGTGAGCGCCGGGTGATCTCCCGCCTGGTCCTGTCACTGACAGAGCAGCCTGAGCGGCGGAATGGAGTACGGCTGCGGCGGGTGCTCGGGCTGCTCTGTCTTCTATCTGTGGCCAGGAGAGGGGGTGGGACAGAGACGGGAGTGCTCCCCTGGTGGACACTGAGGCTGCGCTGGTAGGCACTGATAAGGTGGCACGTTGCCAATAGGGGTCCCCATGACTGCGATCCACCCGTCAATCACAGCTAGTTGATGGGTAGATCTGGTCCCTGCAAAGTGGCTGTCATTAGACCCGCCGGCCCCACCTTCCCTCCTGTTCACCCCAGGTGCTTCAGGAGAGTGCCACAAGAGGTCTAATGACAGCCACTTTGCAGGGACCAGATATGTCATCACCTGTGATGGACAAGAAGAGAGAAGGGGCTGGCGGGGAGGAGCATGCCAGGAGAGGTCTAATGACAGCCGCTTCCCCCCGTTACTCTGCAAGTAATGTAAACAACAGCTGCTTGAATCTTGCTGATGTGTTTCTCCCTATTGTGTGTCCCATGGTGTGCCCAGTGCCTTGCTTCGTGTTCCATGGTGTGCCCAGTGCCTTGCTGCATGTCCCATGCCTTGCCGCATGTCCCATGGTGTGCCCAGTGCCTTGCTGCATGTCCCATGGTGTGCCCAGTACCTTGCTGCATGCCCCATGGTGTGCCCAGTGCCTTGCTGCGTGTCCCATGGTGTACCCAGTGCCTTGCTGCATGTCCCATGTCTTGCTGCATGTCCCGTAGTGTGCCCAGTGCTATGCTGCATGTCCCATGCCTTGCTGCATGTCCCATGGTGTGCCCAGTGCCTTGCTGTGTGTCCCATGATGTGCCCAGTGCTGGGATGTGTGCCCTACTGTGTTCCTCATGCCCTGCTGTGTGCCCCATTATGTGCCCCATGCCCCTGCTGTGTGCTTAGTGCACTGCCGTGCACCCCATGCCCCGCTGTGTGCCCTGCTGTGTGCCCCATGCCCTGCTGTGTGCCCAGTGCCCTGCTGTGTGCCCCATGCCCAGCTGTATGCCCTGCTGTGTGTCCCATGTCCTGCTGTGTGCCCCAATATGTGCCCCATGCCCTGCTGTGTGCCCCGGGTCCTAGTTGATGAGTAGATCTGGTCCCTGCAAAGCGGCTGTCATTAGACCTCTGGTGGCACACTCCTCCCCACCGGCCCCACCTTCCTTCCTGTTTACCACAGGTGTGCCCCATGCCCTGCTGTGTGCCCCATTATGTGCCCCATTATGTGCCCCATGCCCTGCTGTGTGCTTAGTGCCCTGCTGTGCACCCCATGCCCCGCTGTGTACCCTGCTGTGTGCCCCATGCCCCGCTGTGTGCCCAGTGCCCTGCTGTGTGCCCCATGCCCCGCTGTATGCCCTGCTGTGTGTCCCATGTCCTACTGTGTGCCCCAATATGTGCCACATGCCCTGCTGTGTGCCCCGGGTCCTAATGTATGCCCCATGATGTGCCCTGTGCCCCTATGTGTGCCCCATGCCCTGCTGTGTGCCCCATGCCCTGCTGTGTGCCCCATGTCCTGATGTGTGCCCGTGCCCCGCTGTGTGCCCTGCTCTGTGCCCTGTGCCCTGCTGTGTGCCCTATGATGTGCCCTGTGACCTGATCTGTGCCCTACTGTGTGCCCCATTAGGTGTCCCATGCCCTGCTGTGTGCCCCATGTCCTGAAGTGTGCCCAGTGCCCTGCTGTGTGCCCCATGCCCCTCTGTGTGCCCTGCTGTGTGCCCCATGTTCTGATGTGTGCCCCATTATGTGCCCTGTGCCCTGTTGTGTGCCCTGGGGTGTGCACCATGCCCTGCTGTGTGCCCCATGTCCTTTGTGCCCAGTGCCCTGCTGTGTGGCCCATGCCTCTCTGTGTGCTCCATGCCCTGCTGTATGCCCCATGTCCTGATCTGTGTCCTGTGCCCTGCTGTGTGCCCCATGATGTGCCCTGTGCCCCACTGTGTGCCCTGTTGTGTGCTCCATGCCTGATCTGTGCCCTGCTGTGTGCCCTACTGTGTGACCCATTAGGTGTCCCATGCCCTGCTGTGTGCCCCATGTCCTGATGTGTGCCCAGTGTCCTGCTGTGTGCCTAGGGTTGCCACCTGTCCGGGATTCACCGGGACAGTTTGGGTTTGGAATCGTGCATTCGAGTTTCAGACCTCCTGAAACCCGGACACATTATTCAGACTAGACTATGGGGTTGCAGTTGTGTAAGCCGAGAGTATCTGTTACATTCTCTTTCACACTGCCCAAAGCCAGCACTAACAATTACCCCTCACCCATGCAGATGGGAGAGGAGAAAGGGTTTGATCTGCTCCTCTTCCTCCTGCCCCTACCGCTCTGTGTCTACCCACCCTCCAGCAGCCTCAGCTACATCTGGATGAGAGGTGCTGACTGCCAAGGGGTGAGTGAGCTCACCATCCATCCCTGTCTGTGACTGAAGTCTCCCCCCTTCTCTCTCCTGCCTCTGAGTGAAGACACTAAGGTAAATCAGGGTTCACAGGGTTCCCCCTTACATTAGAGTCCTCCCGGTACATCAGAGATCCCAATGTTCCCCCTTAGATCAGGGTTCCCAGAGCATCCCTTATGTTAGAGTCCCCAGAGTTCTCCATTACATTAGAGTCTGTAGAGTCCTCCCCTTACAGTGTAAGGGAACTCTGCAAGTTCAGAAGTAAAAGGGGAACTCTGTGGACTCTGATGTAAAGGGGGACTCTTGTGATTAACTTCATTTGATTAGAAATGTTATTTAATTGCAAAATATATGTATAGTTCAAACTATAAAAAAAGATTGCTGGGCACCGCTAAAGTGTTCGGGTTTGACTTGAAGAAAAGGTGGCAACCCTATGTGTGCCCCATGCCCCTCTGTGTGCCCTGGGCCCTGCTGTGTGCCCTGTATCCTGATGTGTGCCCCATGATGCGTCCTGTGCCCTGCTGCGTGCCCCATGCCCTGCTGTATGCCCCATGTCCTGATGTGTGCCCCAAGATGTGCCATGCTGTGTGCCCTACTGTATGCCTCATGCCCTGCTGTGTGCCCCATTATGTGCCCCATGCCCTGCTGTGTGCCCCATGTCCTGATGTGTGCCCTGTGCCCTGCTGTGTGCCCCAGGATGTGCCCTGTGCCCTGCTGTGTGCCCTGGCGTGTGCCCCATGCCCTGCTGTGTACCCTATGCCCTGCTGTGTGCCCCATGTCCTGATGTGTGCCCAGTACCCCGCTGTGTGCCCCATGCCCCACTGTGTGCCCCTTGTCCTGGTGTGTGTCCAGTCAACGGGGTCGGCGCTGGCGCGAAGTGTCACCTCCGTGAAATTAGTTTTTGCAAGTTGGGATGTCTGTGATAGGAAAAAAAGAGTTAGTAATTAAGACCCCTATGTTGGAGTCACACTTGTAAGTTTTGTGTCTCAGACAAAATTTTGTCTGAGGCAAGTCTGCAACAGATTCATACACACCTTACTGACAGTTATATGAGTCTGTTGGAAGTTGCACCGTTTTTTACAGACGGGATACAGATTTTTATGACATTCTTTATGCATTCAATCAAATAAAGAGGGGACGCCATCCAGCTAGGTCATAGAAGTTGCCACCATCCCTGGGACAAAGAGATAAAATTACCCCGTCAAAAGGTTGGAGGGACTTTAACGACAACAGAGTAGTAAAAAAACAATTTTATTTGGTACAAATATACAAAATACAAAATAAAGAAATAGACACATACATCAAGTAATATATAACAATAAGAGGCTAAAAAAGATATGCTGGTGTAGCAATAGTGAAAATACTAGTGCAGTCTTCCACGTGGACCTACGCGTTTCGGGACTGAACAGAAGGTCCCTTCGTCAGGGGCAACTTGTGGGAAGAGTCACACTACATAATAGAATCCAGATTTCAGAAAAATGTGAGTAAATACATATTATATACATTACAACAATTGCTTCTGTCACAGAACATTCAGCCAAGTTATCACATCAAAAGAGACACAAGATACCCAAGCATATCAGTGTAAGAAACTCATTGCCAGATCCCGGTGGCGAACCCGTCAACAAAACATCCCAAAATTCCAACAGGAAAATGGGGTGTATGGCTGGCCCCGCCTTATCCACACTGGTCCACCCGTATGACGCCAAAAACGGCAAGGCTCACCCGAGAAAATAATGTCTCAGATGGAACCTGGGTATGTGTCTAAAGAAAAGAAAATAAACAAATATCTATATGAAATAATAGCGTGGACACAAGGCTATCTAACTGCCATGTGGATCCATGTCCAAACATAGAACCAGGTTAATACATATGTCCTACCTGAGTGGTAACAAGAAACCCAAGGATGCCAGGAGATAAGGAAGGAATGGGGAACAAAACAAAGGGAACAAGGATGAAGATATATGCTGCCAGATGCCAATAGGTAGCTCCAATAGGTATACTTAGAATGTTATTACTTCACATAAGCAAGGTCTCCACCCCTCGGGTTAGGGTGGACTCTATCCAAGATAAGGAAATACATTTTGGGAAAAATGAAGTGGTGCTCGTTAGCGACATGCCTTCCTAAAGGGAGGTCAGGGTTGGCTTTCCTCATAGAGGTAATATGTCTTGAGGCTCGTAAAGAGAACTTTAATTTAGTCTTGCCAACATAGAATTGTCGGCACTGACACATGTGAAGATATACCACCCCCTCTGTCTTACAGTTAAAAAAGTGACATGGTTTGTAGGGTCGTCCATTAGGGAGAATAATGTCTTGTCTGGTATTCATAAATCTACATATTGGGCATCCACCGCAGGTGAGAGTCCCAAACCTTTTGCATGGATCGCTGCGAAAGTCGCCCACAAATTCACTGTGGACTAATTGGTCCCTTAGTGAATTAGTGCGTCGATAGGTAATCGCAGGGTGTTCAGATAAATGCGGGCGTAATGTGGGGTCGGCATATAAGAGGTACCAATACCTATTAAAGATTGATTTGATAGATTCATGTTGGTTGCTGAACCTCATGATCATCCTAGTTGCAGAACAGTCGTCCGTTTTCCTTCGGTGGCTGAATAGCAGTTCACATCTGGTCCATCCGTTGGCTCGTTTGAACGCCTTTAGGATAGAATGAGAATAGACTCTCAAGAGAAGTCTATCTCTGAGAGCGGCCGCTTCACTCAAATATGATTCCTGATCCGAGCAATTCCGCCTCAGCCTCAAATATTGGCTGTAGGGGATTGCACGAGGGTGAGAGCTGGAGGCGTGCAAGATGGAATTTCCCGCAGTGGACTTCCGAAAAAGGCCATTGGAGAGACTACCATCTTTGTTTTTGCTTATAGTGGTATCTAGGAAGGTGACACTGTTTTCACTGTAAGTGACAGTGAATTTCAAATTAAAAGTGTTGTGTTGCATCAAGTCAATGCACTCCTCCAGCTCCCTCTCTGAACCCTCCCACAGCACCAAAATGTTGTCTATATATCGGAACCAGGCCGCTACATGTTGGGTGTAGGATTTGAAGGACTCATCAGATAAAAAGGACTGCTCCCATTCCCCCAGGTACAGGTTGGCGTAGGATGGGGCACACAAGGTCCCTATCGCGACACCCTGTACCTGCAGGAAATGGAAGCCATCGAAGGAAAAGACGTTATGGTGGAGAATAAACTCCAATGCCATGATGATAAATTTGCATATTTTTTGTCATCTCTATGTGTTTGTGTAATGACATGTCTGATCACGGCCAGCCCTAAATGATGGGGGATGGAACTGTATAGGACTTCAATATCGATGGCTACCAACAGGCACTGCTGTGAAATATGCAGACCCTCTAAGCATTGTAAGAGGTGAATAGTGTCCCGTATGTACGAAGGTAGGTTCTCAACAAAGGGTTTAAGATGAGAATCAACAAACAAACTAAGGTGTTCGGTGATAGTGCCGTTACCAGATACTATTGGTCTCCCTGGGGGGGGTCACTGAATTTTTATGGACTTTGGGTAAGCAATAAAAGGTTGAGATCCTGGGAAATTTTATGTGCAAAAATTCCCAGGTGTCCTGGTCTATAATTCCCTGAGAGAATGCTCCATCCACCAAAGCATAAAATTGTGCAAATTTTGCAATACTTGCTTTGGGGATGGGTTTATACCAGTCTCGATTCGCCAAGACTTTGTTACACATATTTCTGTATTGATCATTTGACATGATAACAATATTGCTCCCCTTATCAGAGGGCTTGATTGTGAGGGAATGGCATTTTTTTTAATTGTCAAGGGCGAGTAATTCAGGGGGGGACAAATTGCCAGCCTTTTTGTGTATTTTTAGTTTCTTAATTTCCGATGTCACCAAGGAGACAAAGGACATCAAGTTCGGGTTGGAACTAAGGGGGGGAAATTTATCAGATTTGTTCTTCAACTTTTTTGCACGAGGGGGAGGAGTTTCCACCGTCAGTTGTTCCTGGAGGAGAGAGTCTAAATTGATGGAATCAATTAAATTTGGTGAATCCTGTTCCTCTAACAAAGACAACAAAACGTCAAGATCCTTTTCATGTTGAGCATCAGGGGTTTCAGATTTCACTCTGTTCTTAGAGTACATACTTTTCAGCAACAATTTTCTTGCGAAAAGGTTTAGATCTTTGATGACCTCTAAAGTATCGAGGTTGGAGTTAGGACAAAAGCTTAACCCCTTAGATAGCAAAATCCTCTCTTCATCTGACAGCCTGTAACTAGATAAGTTAATGATATTCATATCATTAATGTCCGTGACACCTGCCTGTGCTGCCTCTATGTTTTGGGAATAGGTATTGTGCCCTGTGGAAAAAAACTACTTTGACCTACCTCCACATTGGGGGTCAGGGCCGAGCCCGTGCTCAGTTGAGAAGGTTGTGCACCCACATGTTGATATGAGGCAGAGTTGCCACCCAGAGTGCCCGAAGAATGGAAAGAAGTGTCACCAACGTTCCAGAAGCAGATTGAACAACAGAAGGAGGATGTTCTGTGATTAGTTTTTTGTGCGCATTGGAGTCTTCACCAGACAGGGCACGTTTGGATTTCTTCTGCCTGTTCCTATTACGGTTGCAAGAGGAAGAAGAGACAGAAACAGGAGGAGTTTAATTGAAGAATCTGACCCTCTTTCCATTATGGATTTAGTTAAACCCTTATTTTTAATTAGATGTGTGATTGTTCTGGGTCCACTTATAGGCTTTCCCTTCCTGAAATGACATTTTGTCACGCCAGAATTTCTTATCTTTTTTCAATAGTTACTTGGTCTAGATGTGTCCTAATTCATACCTCATGTTCCTTCAATGCAGGAAGGCTCTTAAAGGTTTGAAGTTTGGAGTATACCAAATCAATATCTTTCTCAAGTGCCAGAATGCGATTTCTATACTCCTCAATAAGCATTTTCATCATGTTACGGGTGCAGGCCTGTAAATTGTTCTCCCATCTCTTTTTAAACTCAGGACTAATGTGGTCTACCAAGGGAAAAATTTGGATACGAAGTCCATAGGGATTAATATCCTCTCTAATGTATTTTTCAAAATTGTCTATGTGCCAAAAGAGGGCAGCTTTTTTCTCCACTAGCCTATTCAGTTGGCTACAAAGAGAGGACAACTCTGACTGTACTGCTTCACCTTCCTCATGACTTTTAGAGTAGTCTGCCATAAGGGCCACCCACCTCTGTCCCTGAAACATGCTGGCCAGGTGTGTCAGAATTAATGCAAGAACAAAAACAGCAAAATGGCCTAGGAACTCAAAACAAGCAATTTAAAACAATAATACAAAGAAATATATTGTAATATAGTTATGACATAGTTGGATGGAAAAGAGGGCTTATGGGTATTTGCTACCCTAAATCTAACAAATAAAGAGGGGACACCATCCAGCTAGGTCATAGAAGTTGCCACCATCCCTGGGACAAAAAGATAAAATGACCCCCTCAAAAGGTTGGTGGGACTTTAACGGCAACAGAGTAGTAAAAAACAATTTTATTTGGTACAAATATACAAAATACAAAATAAAGAAATAGACACATACATCAAGTAATATATAACAATATAAAAACTGAATCCACCCTCCAATGGTATAGATGGATAGCGGCGCTAGCTTAAACAATGGTGAAAAAAAACAGGTTACAACCCCACCGTTCTTCCTACCATGGGGTGAGTTGGGGGTGTTCTGTACCTCAAAGGTGATAAATGCTGAATTGGTAATCACTCTTAAAGCACATAAAATATAAGTGATCTAGATGAATAAAACACTCTAATGTATACAAAGAAATAATGCCCCCCAATATTCCAACTGTATTGTGATGACTAAATATTACCATACACCATGTGACAATAAATGAGAATAATATCTACGACACATAATCAATTAAAAAATGTGAAAAACTAAAAATACCAAAATAATATAAATGAATAAAGTCCAGAGTAAAAATAATAATAATAATTAAAAGAAAATTTTTTTTTCAAAAATAGTCCACATAAAACCAGTGATGATAGTGAGTGACAAGATACACCACTCCAGGAAAAAAGTGCAGATGTTCTCAAAACCGTTCTGCTGTGATCCGCAAATTTCACCACACCTCAGTGACGTGATTCCACTCCCTTCTGAAGTTCAAATTCACCAGCTAAGGCCTTCCACTCTCGTGTTTGGCCGGACAGAGCCTCAACCCACTCTCATGGGGGTTAACATGCGACCCAGATCTCCACTGCTACACACTGGCTTTCCTCCTCATAATCATATATGAAATGAAAGAAATGCTCCAATAGTGTAGTACCGTTAAAAAGATCAATTTATTCACACTAAAACAGCGTCAAATGAACTCACATTAAAATAAAAACTTGTAGGCAAAAACACTTCACGGTAGTTTGGAAAACAGCACGGCACACTGAACAGGATACAAAACGAAACTACAAAACACGGCCACGGCGGACCCAGGGAGTATTCATGGAAACCCATGAATAGGGATGAGCTTCGTGTTCGAGTCGAACCCATGTTCGACTCGAACATCGGCTGTTCGATCGTTCGCCGAATTGCGAACGTTATGGGCCGTTCGCGCTAAATTCGTGTGGCGCGTCACGGCCCATAATTCACTGCGGCATCGCAGTGCATTGCTGGCTGATGATTGGCCAAGCATGCACTATGACCCGCATGCTTGGCCAATCACAGCGCCGTCAGTAGAGAGAGCTGTAATTGGCCAAAGCCAGGGTGGCTTTGGCCAATTATGGCTCAGGGGATTTAGTACACACCCCACACTATATAAGGCCGCCTGCACGGCGGCCCTGTGTAGTGTGTGTTCCGGTGTGCTGAGAGATAGAGAGAGAGAGAGACAGTGTCATTTGATTTGAGTTAGATAGATTAGGCAGAACAGTCAGTCAGTTAGCTGCACTTACAGTGTATTGTGTATATATATGCATCCCAGGTGTTGCATATATATATATACACTGTATTCAGTTTAGCTAGATCCGTTCCTGTTATCTTCTATCTAGACTATTTACATTTAATGCAGTGCGTCCTGCTCACAGTGTTCAGCTAGATCCGTTCCTGCTATTTACATTTAGTGCAGTGCGTCCTGCTCACAGTGTTCAGCTAGATCCGTTCCTGTTATCTTCTAGACTATTTACATTTAGTGCAGTGCGTCCTGCTCACAGTGTTCAGCTAGATCCGTTCCTGCAATTTACATTTAGTGCAGTGCGTCCTGCTCACAGTGTTCAGCTAGATCCGTTCCTGCTATTTACATTTAGTGCAGTGCGTCCTGCTCACAGTGTTCAGCTAGATCCGTTCCTGCAATTTACATTTAGTGCAGTGCGTCCTGCTCACAGTGTTCAGCTAGATCCGTTCCTGCTATTTACATTTAGTGCAGTGCGTCCTGCTCACAGTGTTCAGCTAGATCCGTTCCTGCTATTTACATTTAGTGCAGTGCGTCCTGCTCACAGTGTTCAGCTAGATCCGTTCCTGCTATTTACATTTAGTGCAGTGCGTCCTGCTCACAGTGTTCAGCTAGATCCGTTCCTGCTATTTACATTTAGTGCAGTGCGTCCTGCTCACAGTGTTCAGCTAGATCCGTTCCTGTTATCTTCCTACTGACAGGCAGGCTTGTCTGGTTACAGTATATAAAGCTACCTGAAGAAAATTACAGGTGTTCTATTTGATCCTATTAGTACCACGGTCAGGCAGCTAGACTATTTACATTTAGTACAGTGCGTCCTGCTCACAGTGTACAGCTAGATCCGTTCCTGTTATCTTCCTACTGACAGGCAGGCTTGTCTGGTTACAGTATATAAAGCTACCTGAAGAAAATTACAGGTGTTCTATTTGATCCTATTAGTACCACGGTCAGGCAGCTAGACTATTTACATTTAGTACAGTGCGTCCTGCTCACAGTGTACAGCTAGATCCGTTCCTGTTATCTTCCTACTGACAGGCAGGCTTGTCTGGTTACAGTATATAAAGCTACCTGAAGAAAATTACAGGTGTTCTATTTGATCCTATTAGTACCACGGTCAGGCAGCTAGACTATTTACATTTAGTACAGTGCGTCCTGCTCACAGTGTTCAGCTAGATCCGTTCCTGTTATCTTCCTACTGACAGGCAGGCTTGTCTGGTTACAGTATATAAAGCTACTTGAAGAAAATTACAGGTGTTCTATCCCAGCTTAGTGCAGCTACAGGCCATTAGTATGTCTGGAAGGCCAAGAAGGAGAGGCAGACAGTCACAAGCCAATAAGAGAGGGCAAGCAGGCTCTGTGTCTAGTGCTGGTCGTGGAGACGGTGCATCCTCATCAGCACGTGGCCATGGGACACGCTTGGCCTTTTTTTCGGCAGCTGGCCATGTTGAGCCGCAACATGCGGAAGACTTGGTCGAGTGGATGACCAAGCCGTCCTCATCCTCCTCATCCTCTCTCACCCATGCCCAGGGTGCTTTGTCTGGCAAAGCAGCGGCCTCTTCCCTCAGCTCAATGTCATCAGTGACTCCTTCCCTAGCTCCACCATGTCCTCATGAGGATTCCCTCGAACTGTTTGACCACAGTGTTGGGTACATGCTCCAGGAGGATGCCCAGCGTTTGGAAGGCTCTGATGACGATACTGAGCTCGATGAAGGCAGTAACATGAGCGCGGACAGAGGGGGTGCCCAAGAAGGACAGCAATCTGGCAGTCATGCTCCCCCTGCTGCAGCATACTGCCAGGTTTGCTCCAGTGATGAGGAGGGAGGGGATGATGAGGTCACTGACTCAACGTGGGTGCCTGATAGGAGAGAGGAGGAGGAGGAGGAGGAGGAGGAGGAGGAGGAGGAGGCGGCAGCACATCACCAACGAGGCAGGATGCCCTCCAGGGGCCAGCCTAAGGGCAGCACATTGACTGCATCACACCCCAAAGCTCCACATGTGCAGGGCGCTGCAGTCTCTGCGCGTTATTCAAAAAGTTCTTTGGTGTGGGCCTTTTTTGAGACGAGTGCATCAGATCGCACCGCTGCTATTTGCAACATATGTCTCAAGCGTATCTCACGTGGCCAAAATATCTCCCGCTTGGGTACCACATGCTTGACCAGACATATGTTGACCTGCCATGCAGTTCGTTGGCAAGCGTATCTAAAAGACCCACACCAAAGAACAAAGAGGATCTCTCCTTGCTCCTCATCAGCTGAGATTTCCAACCCCACTAGACCTTCAGTCCTCTCTGAGACCTGCAGTGAGAGGAATGAAGGTGTAGAATTAGGTGTGTCACAGCCAAGTACTTGTGGGCAATCTGCTTTTGGTACACCGACGTCAGATTGTACCAGGCAAATTTCCCTGCCCCAGCTGCTGCACCGCCGAAAGAAGTTTGCTCCCAGCCATCCACATGCCCAGCGGTTGAATGCTAGCTTGGCAAAATTGCTAGCACTTCAACTGCTGCCTTTTCAGTTGGTAGACTCTGCCCCCTTCCGTGAGTTTGTGGAATGTGCGGTTCCTCAGTGGCAGGTACCCAAACGCCACTTTTTCTCACGGAAGGCGATTCCGGCTCTCTACCGGCATGTGGAAGGCAATGTCCATGCCTCGCTGGACAGGGCGGTCAGCGGTAAGGTGCATATTACCGCTGACTCATGGTCCAGCAGGCATGGACAGGGACGTTACCTAAGTTTCACGGCGCATTGGGTGACTCTGCTGGCAGCTGGGAAGGATGCAGGACAAGGTGCAGTAGTGTTGGAGGTTGTTCCGCCACCACGCCTCCAAAATGCTGATTGTGACACACCTCTCTCCTCCACCCCCTCCTCTTCTTCTTCCTCCATGGCCTCTTCCTCGGAACCAGCGGTGCTCCGTAGGCGTTCAAGGGGCTACGCAAGTACGCAGGCCAAAAGATGCCATGCGGTGCTTGAGCTGGTGTGCTTGGGGGACAGGAGCCACACTGGGGCAGAGGTTCTGTCAGCTCTGCAGGGGCAGGTTCAGAGGTGGTTGACGCCACGCCAACTTAAGGCAGGAATGGTGGTTTGCGACAATGGCACCAACCTCCTCTCTGCCCTCCGACAGGGACAAATGACCCATGTGCCCTGTTTGGCTCACGTCCTTAACTTGGTGGTGCAGCGGTTCTTGGGCAGGTACCCGGGCTTACAGGATGTCCTGAGGCAGGCCAGGAAAGTCTGTGTGCATTTCCGCCGGTCATATAATGCCAGTGCTCGGCTGACGGACCTCCAAAAGGAGTTTAACCTGCCCAAGAACCGCCTAATCTGTGACATGCCCACCAGGTGGAACTCAACGTTGGCCATGCTGCAGCGGCTGCACACGCAGCAGAGGGCCATCAATGAGTACCTGTGCGACTATGGCACCAGGACAGGGTCAGGGGAGCTTGGTTTTTTTTCCCCACGCCAGTGGGCCATGATCAGGGATGCATGCACTGTCCTGTCACCATTCGAGGAGGCCACGAGGATGGTGAGCAGTGACAGTGCATGCATCAGTGACACTGTCCCCCTTGTCCACCTGTTGGAGCACACGCTGCGTGGAATAATGGACAGGGCACTTGAGGCAGAACAGAGGCAGGAAGAGGAGGACTTCCTTAGCTCTCAAGGCCCCCTTTATCCAGACAGTGTTCCTGCGTGCCCGCCGATCACACAGGAAGAGGACGAGGAGGAAGAGGAGGAGGAGGAAGATTGTGTCAGTATGGAGGTGGAGCCTGGCACTCAGCATCAGCAGCAGTCTTTAAGGGATCAGTCCCAAGAAACACATGGACTTGTACGTGGCTGGGAGGAGGTGGCTGCGGACCATGTCGTTCTTAGTGACCCAGAGGACTCCGGACCGAATGCCTCAGCAAACCTACGCTGCATGGCCTCCCTGATCCTGCAAAGCCTGCGTAAGGATCCTCGTATTCGTGGTATCAAGGAGAAGGACCAATACTGGCTGGCAACCCTCCTTGATCCACGTTACAAGGGTAAGGTTGCGGACCTTATCTTGCCATCGCAGAGGGAGCAGAGGATGAAACATCTTCGGGAGGCCTTGCAGAAAGGTCTGTGCAACGCGTTCCCAGAGACTGGGAGGTTACAAACTCCTGTTTCTGGACAACGTGTTGCTGAGGCTTCGGTCAGTCAAAGAAGGAGCGGTGGAGAAGGTGGCCGTCTGACCGATGCGTTCAGACAATTTTTTGGTCCGCAGCCCCAAGGTATGATCGGTTCCAGCAACCATCGCCAGCGTCTGTTTTACATGGTGCAGGAATACCTAGGGGCAAGATCAGACTTGGACACCTTTCCCACCGAAAATCCTCTGGGTTACTGGGTCTTGAGGATGGATCACTGGCCAGAGCTTGCACAGTATGCAATTGAGCTACTGGCCTGTCCTGCATCCAGCGTTCTTTCGGAACGCACATTCAGTGCTGCTGGAGGCGTGGTAACCGATCACAGGGTGCGTCTGTCCACCGACTCGGTCGATCGGCTGACCTTCATAAAAATGAATGAGTCTTGGATCACCACCAGCTACCAAGCACCTGATGCTGATGTAACCGAATAATTTTTTTTGAAATCTCAGATCCCTTCAAAGACTGCCTATGCTGATGCTGAGTGACTATCCCTGAGTAATTATCCTCTTCCTCCTCAATCATCACGCTGATAGCTTGTAAGAACATTTTTGGTTCTGGGCGCCACCACCAGTGCCTAAGGCACAATTTTTCAGCCCCTGTTTAACAGGGGCGTGTAATTACAATTTTTGATGTAATACTTTGCAGCAGGGCTCGTTCCTGCATTCCAACTAGAGTGTCTGTGAGGGGTTGCAGTGTTGTGGCACCAGCACCAGTGCCTAAGGCCCAATTTTTCTGCCCCTGTCTAACAGGGGCGTGTAATTACAATTTTTGAAGCAATAATTTGCAGCAGGGCTCGTTCCTGCGTTCCAACTAGAGTGTCTGTGAGGGGTTGCAGTGTTGTGGCACCAGCACCAGTGCCTAAGGCCTAATTTTTCAGCTCCTGTTCAACAGGGGCATGTAATTACAATTCTTGATCTAATATTTCACAGCAGGGCCCTGTGAGGGCTTACAGTGTTGTGGCCACAGCAACACCTAAGGCCCAAATTTCTGCTGAGTATATAGGGCAGGACCCTACTTTCAAACATCTAACTTACAAACGACTCCTACTTGCAAACGGAAGGAGACAACAGGAAGTGAGATGAAATCTACCCCTAGGAAGGGAAATTCTCTCCTGTAAGAGTTAATATGGGAAAACAATTTCTCCTTTCCACTGATGCTTTCCAATCCTTGTTCCACAAAAAAACCCAAATTTTCAAAAAACATTTTTCATTGGGACAAAAGTGAGGTGAAATCTTCTGAAGAGGAGGAAAGACAGCAAAACAAATGTCACAGGGGTGATAACCCTTCCCTATGTTTTCCAAAAAGCTTAGAAAAGATTTTTTGGCTGGAGCTAAACACGTTAAAAATGTTCAAAATTACAAACAGATTCTACTTAACAACAAACCTACAGTCCCTGTCTTGTTTGCACCGCCTGTATACTGCTGTTCAGAGTATATAGGGCCTGGTGGCCCCACACCTTTCCTTATTTTAATTTGGGTGCGGGGTTCCCCTTAATATCCATACAAGACCCAAAGGGCCTGGTAATGGACTGGGGGGTACCCATGCCGTTTGTCTCACTGATTTTCATCCATATTGCCATGACCCGACATGACATTAAACCCGCAAGCAGTTTTAAATGAGATTTTTTCCTTTAAAAATGACATTTGGTGCAGGGACTGTTCTAAACATGGGAAACACGCGTCACTTTACAGGCATACTATAGACACCCCCCAGGTACGATATTTAAAGGAATATTTCACTTTTTTTTTTTTACTTTAAGCATCATTAAAATCACTGCTCCCGAAAAAACGGCCGTTTTTAAAAGTTTTTTTTGCATTGATACATGTCCCCTGGGGTAGGACCCGGGTCCCCAAACCCTTTTTAGGACAATACCATGCAAATTAGCCTTTAAAATGAGCACTTTTGATTTCGAACGTTCGAGTCCCATAGACGTCAATGGGGTTCTAACGTTCGTGCGAACTTTCGGTCCGTTCGCGGGTTCTGGTGCGAACCGAACCGGGGGGTGTTCGGCTCATCCCTACCCATGAATAAGTGCTGGTCACGAAACATGTCGGGGCATGGCTTTCTGGCAATCTAACACAAGGATTAGAGGAAGGAGTGAAGGGTGACAGAGCGGGGATCGGCCGAGGGACGGGTCGCTGCGGGCGGGTGAGACGTACTCCAGCTTCCATACTCCCTGGGTCCGCCGTGGCCATGTGTTGTGGTTTCGTTTTTTATCCTGTTCAGTGTGCCGTGCTGTTTTCCAAACTACCCTTCATCAGGGGAAACCTGTGGGAAGAGTCACACTACATAATAGAATCCAGATTTAAGAAAAATGTGAGTAAATACATATTATATACATTACAACAATTGCTTCTGTCACAGAATATTCAGGTCCACGTGGAAGACTGCACTAGTATTTTCACTATTGCTATACCAGCATATCCTTTTTAACCTCTTATTGTTATATATTACTTGATGTATGTGTCTATTTCTTTATTTTGTATATTTGTACCAAATAAAATTGTTTTTTACTACTCTGTTGCCGTTAAAGTCCCACCAACCTTTTGAGGGGGTAATTTTATCTCTTCTTTATGCATTCAAGGTTTTGTCTCAAATGACTCTCACAATGCACATGGTATCCAAAGACTATGTCAAATTTGGCCTAGGCCAGTGGTCTCCAAACTACAGCGCATGAGCCGGATGCGATCCTTTGCACACCTTTTTCCGACGTTGGGGCACTGTTCTTTCTACTGATACAAAACACAATTTCTCCCACTAACATGATAATTGAGGTATGAACAACAGGAAAAGCTGCCGCTCCAGGTGAGCCAATCCAGGTAAGGTTAGGTGGGTGGGACTCCACATGCTGGTGCACGCGTCAGCTCGCCTGCCGTGTGAGAACTGAACAGAAGGAAATTGGCAGAACACCAGTAAAGCAAAAGTCCTTTTATTGAAAAAAATGCAGAGATACACAAAGGTACATGACACACTCCACAAGTGCAACAGCCGGGGCAGAGGTTGACGCATTTGGCACAACTACAGGTTATGAGTAAGCACAATGTAGTTGTGTGAAACCCGTCAACCTCTGCCCCGGCTGTTGCACTTGTGGTGTGTGTCATGTACCTTTGTGTATCTCTGCAATTTTTTCAATAAAAGGACTTTCGCTATGTCGGTGTGCTGCCAATTTCCTTCTCTTCATGATAAATGAGGTACCATTCCTTCCACTGACACCAATAGTAGGGTACTATTCCTCCCATGGACACTAACTATGGGGCACTATTCCTCTCACTGACATCAATGATGGGGCACTATAAATCCCACTGACACCAGAAATGGGGGCACTATTCCTTCCATGAACGGCAGCAATATGTCACTATTTTTTCCACTGGCACCAGTGATGGGGCATAACTCCTTTCCACTGATATAAACAATAGGTCACTATTTCTCCTACTATTACCAATGATTGGGTACTATTCCTCCTCTGACAACTGGTGCTATGTAGCTTGAGGTATTGTTTACTTCTGTTGAAGCTAGGTCATTTTCTACTTCCACTGGCCACAGTTAAGCTCCTAAAGTCTGAGACTGGGTTCACACTGGGGTGATGTGGGAAACCCTGCGAATCCTGTGTGGGTTAGTGACACCCCAGATCGGTCCGCAGATCGCAATGCGAACTGTGAAATTGTACAGGAATCGGAATCCAGTGCGGACCAAAAAAAGTGTCCTGTACCATTTTGGTCCGAATGTGATGCATATTCAGCCATACAAAAATTGTATGGCTGAATGCGCATCGCACAGACATTGCATGTGATCTGTGTTATGTGGACCTCGCGCTACGGATGTATTGAAAATAAAATCAAAATAAATGGGTGATTACAAATAAGCTGCTCCCCTCAAAGTGTAGACAATGCTAACTTGAGTGATTTGTGACAGTGATAGGGGGCACTAGTGTTATCGTTCTAACAACTGGACAAAAAAATATTAATATTATAACATGTTTTGAAAACTTAACATATACAACTTAATGTACATAATAAAGTGCTCGATGCGTAATAATTTGTGGATTTAGACTTCATAAACAACAATTGATGAAAAAATAAAATCATTTAAAGGTCCATGAATTCTTCTGTGTTACATTGCCAAAGCATAACACCATCACCATATGCAGTAGGCAGGGCCAATCATCAAAACTGTATTGTGGTTTTTACTTTTTGACACTTTTTTGGTGAATGGGTAGGGGTACAATGTACCCGATACCTATTTACATGGGGGGGGCAGGATCTGGGGGTCCCTTTGCTTCCTGATTCTGATAAGTCTCCCGCCTGCAGACCCCGAAAGCCAATGGCCATTGATCCCAAAGCACCCTACCCATGTGGAGGGCATGTGGCCTGGTATGGTTCAGGAAGGGGGGGGCACTCGCTCGCCCCCCCCCCAACCTGAGCTCCAGGCTGCATGCTCAGATAAGGGTCTGATATGGATTTTGGGGGGACCCCCACACCATTTTTTTTTTTACATTTTGGCATTGAGTTCCCCTTAAAATCCATACCAGACCCGAAGGCCCTGGTATGGAATGGGGGGGACACCGTACACCGTTTTTTTCCTTGATTTTTTATCTATATTGCCGGGAGACGGCAATACATTACAGCCACGAGCAAGTTTGAATGACATTTTTTCCTTTAGAAATGTCATTTTGCTGCGGCACTCTTCTATACATTGCACAGATGTGCCACTTTACAAGCAGACTAAGGGGACCCCCAGGCTTGATATTTAAAGGAATATTTAATTTTTATTGTTTCACTTTAAGCATTATTAAAATCACTGCTCCTGAAAAAACTGTTGTTTTAAAAAATTTTTTTTTGCTTTGATACATGTGCAGTACCTGGGTCCTCATACACTTTTTATGGCAATAACTTGCATATAATTCTTAAAAATTAGCACTTTTGATTTTTCATGTTCCTGTCCCATAGACTTTAATAAGTCTTTGCATGTTCGCAAGAAGGGTTTGCATGTTCGCTAGAACTTTTTGCCTGTTCACATGTTCTGGTGTGAACCGAGGGGTGTTCGGCCCATCCCTACTCTTTAACTAAAAAGAAGGTTGGAATGAGCTTTGTTTGTGGGTCTTTGAACTTGCTTGGATATTAGCTGGAGATGAACCAAGGTAGCCTTTCATAGAACAACCTTCTCTCCACCAAGATATACCATTAAAAATTAAATATAAAGGGTGCCATAGCGTAAAAACGTTTATTTATACTTCAAAACATGTTATAATATTAATATTTTTTGTTTAGAAAGTCTGGGGACCTCTGGCCTAGGCTGTAAACAACATGATGGAGCTTTTTTTTATCATTTTGAGAAAAGTTCTGTTTTTGCGCACTTGCTCATGATAATGCTGATTTACTAAAGAGACTGATAATTTTCACACAATAAATTGTGTGAATGTTCACTTCAATCATCCAATCATGCGAAAAGCAAATTTACTTGTGCACCATTGATTCATGTGATTGTTAATAGTAGCTCACTTTAAAGCATATCTAAAAGCCAAGAAGAAAATGTAATATATTGAAGTTTACCAGTCCTTGGATGTGGGGGTTGTATTAATTTTCTTTTTTCAAGATTCCATTCATTTTCATCTGGTGATCCTACCAATAACACACTTCTTAACCTAGGGTGATAATGCTCACTCACTGGACTGTATCATTAGAGAAGCAGCATTTTTATTATAAGACAGTAAAGCCTCTGACGCACGATCCGATTGTTGGCAGGGGATTGTCTGTTGATAGACTGTTGTCCTAAAATCTGACCGTTAGTACGCTCCTTCTGACAATTGTTGTCCAACTTTCAGCCAACAAATGTTGGATGACAGGCTAGTAAATTTTCGGCGGACAATGGTCTATTGTCTGATTTTCATATCGTCAGTACATATAGCGTTCGTAATGAAGAATTAACATTTGTGACGTGGCAAATTATGAAATGTCGAAATGCAGCGCACATTCTCTTCTTCTTTAATGGGATAATAATGAAGCTGCTTTGCTGGTGATACTGATGGAGTTATGGCAAATGTATTTTAAAAGGCTTTTGTTTTGTAGTTATATAAAGAATATTATTATCCTTGTTGTTTTTTTAGGGGCAAGTTACCACAACACCATTACCCTGGAGTTTTTAAGATCAAAGATACAACTATGTTGGTGTCCCTTGTTAATTTTACATTGTATTTTTTAAAATGTAACTACCTACTCCCAAACTGTCTTTTGAAGTAAAACACATAGCAAAGTATTATTCTCCACAATTTTTTAATTGTGAATAAAAAAATAAAATAATAATTAAATTAGAGATGCTATCTGCCATCCAAATACAAAGAACTTAACCAAAAAGTGCATTCCACGCATACAAAAATATAGAATATAACAAAGAAAATTATTATTAAATTAAAAAATAGAAATTAGTAAGTGATGAAGGGGTGAAAATCCCCAATCCAGCAGGCTTGTTGGGGGTCTTGGGTCTGGTATTGCCACTGACTGCCATGCCGCTGTGGTGGGTGGGGTGGCTGTGGAGGTGGTGGATGTGGGCAGGGGCGGAACTACCACCATAGCGACCCATGCAGGCGCTATGGGGCCCGCAGACGAGTGGGGCCGGGTGAGGATGAGAGCACCACCGACACAGTCTCCCAGCCAGGGGAAGAGAGAGGAGAAGAAGAGGCGAGCTGTCCGTATCAGCAGAGTGCTGAATTGCCCGATGTAATAGCTTTCATTAGAACTTCCAGTGTTCCCGGGCTCACGTCACATAGCTCCACCTCTTGGTCAGGCGCCTCTGCCGATCCTATGCGGGACATGTGACGTCATTAAAGGCGTCGGGCCAAAAGGTGGGGCTAGGTGATGATGAGCCCCGGGAAGACAGGAAATTCAAATGAAAGCTATTACAGCGGGCAATCCCGCTCTCTGCTGATCCGGGTGGCTTGCCTCTTCCTCTGCATAGGTGAGGCTGTATGGGGCACAGGCAGACCAGGCTGTATTGGGCACAGGTCACACTGTATGGGGCACAGGTCATGCTGCATTGGGCACAGATCACGCTGCATTGGGCACAGGTCACGCTGCATGGGGCACAGGTCATGCTGCATGGGGCACAGGTCACGCTGCATGGGGCACAGGTCATGCTGCACGGGGCACAGGGCACAGGTCACGTTGTATGAGGCACAGGTCACATTGTATGAAGCACAGGTCACATTGTATGGGGCACAGGTCACACTGAATTGGGCACAGGTCACGCTGTATGTGGCACAGGTCACGCTGCATTGACACTAGGGCAGCTGGGGGGGGGGGGGGCTGTTTGCAGGGGGGCCCCATACAACATTTTGCTATGGGGCCCTGCTATTTCTAGTTACGCCCCTGGATGTGGGGCCACAAAATCACACAGCTGTGCGTTTTCTGAAATATGGCTCCTCACCCCCTTGTTGAGGAGCTTCAGGGTGAGTTCCTCCCACCTGCTCCTTTGCTCACCGGCCATCTGGCTTAATTTATTTGCCGTCACCACAACAAATCCCTCAGCCTCATCTGGGTCTGTACGGAGCGCAGTAGTGGCCTGGCTGAGGAAGAAAACTGTGGCCTCCTCCAGATTCCTGCTCTTCCTGGCCCTTTTAGCAGCAGGAGGGTGTAGGGGAGGGATCTGCAACTCCGTCTGGCTGCTGGCCACTTGCTCCTCCAGACTGACACTTTCCTGTGTATGAAAATGGGACATAATTAGAATCTTTTTTAGGGTTTGGTCATCAATCACACACAATGTTGATCTCCTCACTGTTGCAAATTGAATGTGGAGAAATAGAAAAGACTATCATTCTGACCCCAGCATTATTCATTCTTGTTCAAATCATTTTTGGTCATTACTGTCTATTGATATGGTATGTTAAGGCAGAAATATTTTCCCAATAACATCTAGTTATCATTATATTTTTAGATACAAATATGTTCAACAATGTTATACCTGGGTCAAGCTGAGCTCCTCCACATCTTCATCCTGTGCAGCAGGATCTGTGTGGACCTCAGGAGCTGTGGCCTCTGCAGATGCCGAAGGGAGTGTAGACAGAGATGGTGTAGGTTCTGTCTGGTCATTCAAAAACCACAGGCTGTTGTAATACCACAGCCTGAGGACATATAGGTCATCCGCTGCTGCTCCAGATCTCTCTAAGTCCAGGACCTTGTTCAGCTCCCTTTTAAAAGTACTCCTCGGGTTTAAAATTTTTGTCTTGACATAGTTAATATCTGTCCTGCGGTACACTGGTTTCACCAACTTGAGCAGTTTCTCCAAAGCTGCCTTCCTCAAAGTTTTTGTTGGAGTAGTCCCTGCTCTTGACCTTCCAGAGACAGGGCAGGTCTAGGTACAGGTCAATGAATTGGGGTAGAAAATCAGGTGAGGTAAATTTATCCATCATGATAAATGACATGATGCCTGCAAGACAGAACACAAGACAAACCATAATGTCTGGCTTAACCCATAACCTGGTCCTGATATAGGTCTCAATCTAAGCAGTATAGGCCACTACCCACCTATGCCCCAAATTCCAATTGTACCTTTGCTTTATGCCTCCTTTCTTGCGTTGGTGATCGTTCGTCCTCCATTCCAAGATCATTCCTACGGCTGTTCCATTGACCGTGCATTCTGGCTTTATATACACTGCGCATGCGTGAAACTCCGCTCTCAGTGCGTCATGACGTTGGGGCGTGACCATCTCTCTTCTGCATGCGACACACACGGTAGAACAATTGGGAGGGACAATATGGCAGAATCGGAAGATTACAGCCAGCCCCGCGGTGGTTGAGCTCATATGATGCACAAAGCAACCCCCATGAGCAAGGATGAGATAGTGGAGATGGTGCGCACCCAGAGGCGTTGCTAGGGGGGTGCGGGGGGTGCGGTCCGCACCGGGTGACACCCGCTAGAGGGGTAACACCCTCCCGACGGTGTGGAAAGCACTGGTATTTTTTTTTTTTTTTAATCAGCTGACCCGATCATCACTCCGCAGCCTGGTTGAAACAACACACACCTCCAGCGCCGTGGCTTGGTATGTCAGTGTGAGCGTGCTGCATGTCCTCCTTCTTCCTCCTCCTACTGAGCTAGCAGCCTGAGCCTGTCACATCTCATCTCTCACACTGCACTGCAGAGTGAGAGATTACGTCACTGACTGTCTCACACACACTATCTCCGCCCGGGCGTCGCGGCGGCTATACGCTGTCAAGCTGCGGTTGCCCTCCGCTCTTCTCTCCAGACCCCAGCTGCCGCCAGATTCGGAACGGGGGTGTGTGGAGGGGGTTGTGTCCTGGTATCCTCCACTGGCCCGAGCTCAAGGGGTGAGGTGAGGCTGAGCCACCGAGGGGGGTAGGGTGGTTGCCATGGTACCGACACGCCACCAAAGAGCTGGTGTGGGAGGACTCTCACCTGTCTGGTGCCCTGGCTGATCTGTGCTGTGTGCAAGTATGATAAGGAAGGGGGGGTGCAAGGTGGTCTGCTAGACACAGCTATAGTTAATATAAATATACTATATATATATATAGTGTAATATAGCTGGTCCAGACGCCACCCCCCCCCCCACCAGCTCACTCAGCTACTGTGCCTATTAATATCTAATATAATATATCTGTGCCCAGCAGCACCCCCCCCCCTTATCAGACAGACAACACTCACTATATTATATTAGCTGACTGAGCCACCCCCACACTGAGCTGGTCTGATGATGATGGGGGGGGGTGCTTATGGACACAGATATATTATATTAGATATAGGCACAGTAGCTGAGTGACACACCCACCCACCCTGACTGAACTTGTCTCATGGGGGGGGGGTGCTGTGTCCACAGTCACCAGGTACTGAGCGGAGCCACCCTAAGCTGGTCTGATAAGGGGGGGTATCTACAGACCACAGCACAGGTGTAGACAGACAGTGACCCACACCCACATCAGATCCATCCAGCAATCAACACACCTTGTTGTCAGCAGATTAAAGCATCTTCCCTGTGGTCATCAGATCCGGTCCAGCAAGCAACACGCCTTGTTGTCAGCAGATTACAGCATCTTCCCTGTGGTCATCAGATCCGGTCCAACAAGCAACACGCCTTGTTGTCAGCAGATTACAGCATCTTCCCTGTGGTCATCAGATCCGGTCCAGCAAGCAACACGCCTTGTTGTCAGCAGATTACAGCATCTTCCCTGTGGTCATCAGATCCGGTCAGCAGGTCAGTTCCAAAATGCAAATCAAATCATCAATGCCAATGATGCCATTATCTGCTGTCCCCAGGGACAGAACCAAACCAGAGATCACCACACAGTGGATCGGATCTGTCCCTGGGGACAGCAGATAATGAAAAGTTTGGGGGCAGAGCTGGGATGACGTCACTCATTATGTTGGAGCCCTCGGTTAGGCCCCTTTCACACTGGGGCGGTGGGTGCGTCGCGGTAAAGCGCCGCCATTTTTAGTGGCGCTTTACCGTCAATTTTACGGTGCTATTCGGCCGCTAGTGCGGAGCTTTTAAGCCCCGCTAGCAGCCGAAAAAAGGTTAAAATCACCCGCAAAGCGCCACTGCAGCAGTGCTTTTACGACGGTATAGCCACAGTGCCCATTCATTTCAATGGGCAGGAGTGGTGGAGAAGCAGTATACACACCACTCCTTCACCGCTCCAAACATGCTGCTAGCAGGACTTTTTCTAGCGTCCTGCCAGAGCACCGCTCCAGTGTGAAAGCCCTCGGGTTTTCACACTGGAGTGTGAGGAGCGGCTGTTTCAGGGCGCTTTGCAGGCGCTATTTTTAGCGTTATAGCGCCTGCAAAGCTCCTCAGTGTAAAAGGGGTCTTACAGCACAATACTCTGAAGGTCCGGCATGGTATGCTGGACCTTCAGAGTGCATGCGCCAGTGACGTTGCCGGATGCATCTAGATATTCATTTTACCTACAGGTAAGCTTTATTATAGGTTTACCTGTAGGTAAAAATCACAAAGCCTTTTTTCTTTACTAGGCTCCCTTTCTTTAGTGCTGCACTGTTTACCTTTTAAATGTTACAGTATATCTTATATTGTTTTCCAGCAATATTGTGTCAACAGCTTTACTAAGCTGAATTTTAAGTAGCCCTAGTGCAACTTAATTTGTGTATTATATAACTGCCACTGGGATTGATTACAGTAAAATATTCTAAATAAAAAATTATGGCTACACATTCATCACACATGATTAAATTACACAATGCAGACTTTTTTTCATACATTCAATGTGTAATGGGACCATCCAAAAAGGATGTGTGAAAAAATTCCGTGCACTTTAAAAATTAGCCATAATATATTATAGTTTACTTATGATATGTAATATTTTAGTGAATCAATCCCAATGACAGTAGGCCTGGCACTGGGATTGAATAGTGTCTGGATTGATTAGACAGGCCGTAGGGCCTAAAAGTTTGAATAAAATTAGCACACTTTGTACTGTAAAATTGTGATAAATGTGTAGCCAAAACTCCTTATATATAATATTTTATTGTAATCAATTCCAGTAGCAGTGTCTAGGCCTGTCACCCAGCTCACTGGAATTGATTACGCTAAAATTGTTATATATAATTTTACTCTTACTACATACATCAGACTTTCTGCTTTACAAAAAGGTAATTTGGGGTCTATTTGTACTGTCCTGGTGTTTTCAGGTCTCAAGAAATGAAACAGGCCAACAATACATCAGGATTGATCAATTTTTAGATATATACCATAGATTGTGGACTCTATAATTTTCCACAGACTAAATAATATACACTGATTTGGGTTATTTTCACCAAGGAAATGTGGTCATGATGCAAATCTCCCAGTCACATCCCAAAGGTGTTCTATTGGATGAGATCTGGTGAGTGTGGAGGCCATTGGAGTACAGTGACCTCTTTGTCCAGTGGTGAGATGATTTGATCTTTGTGACATGGTACATTATCCTGCTGGAAGGAGCCATCAGAAGATGGGGACACTGTAGTCATAAAGGGATGGACATGGTCAACAACAATACTCAGGTAGGCCGTGGCGTTTAAACAGTGCTAAATTGGTACTAAGGGGCCCAAAGTGTGCCAAGAAAATATCCCCCCCCCCACACCATTACACCCCCACCACCAGCCTGAACCGGTGATACAAGGCAGGATGGATTAATGCGCCCAATTCTGACCCCACCATCTGAATGTAGCAGATGAAATTGAGACTTATCAGACCAGGCAACCTTTTTCCAATCTTTTATTGTCCAATTTTGGTGATCCTGTGCAAATTGTAGCCTAAGTTTCCTGTTCTTAGCTGAGAGGAGTAGCACCTAGTGTGGTCTTCTGCTGCTGTAGCCCATCTGCTTCAAGGTCTGCCCATTCTCCTCTGACATCACCAAGGCATTTTCCTCCACACGGCTACTGCTCACTGGATATTTTCTCTTTCCCACCATTCCCTATAAACCGGAGAGATGTTGTGCATAAAAATCCCAGCAGATCAGCAGTTTAAAAAAAATATTTAGACCAGCCCATCTGGCACCAACAACTGTGTCACGTTCAAAGACACTTAAATCCCTTTTCTTCCCCATTCTGATGCTCAGTTTGAACTTCAACAATTCATCTTCACCACATCTAGATGCCTAAATGCATTGAGTTGCTACCATGTGATTGCCTGATTAGCAATTTTTGTTACCAAGAAATTGTACAGGTGTACCTAATAGAGTGGCCAGTGAGTATATCATACTTTATTGTAATCAAATCGCTAAGCTTGACTAGGCAGGCCATAGGGCATATAGCCTGGTTAATGACACTGGGTCTTCTCAGGCATAATCTGAAATACAGAATATATATCTGAACAGAATATGTTGATATTTACTGCAGGAATGCCACATGGAGTACATAAGTCAAAGAGACCAAGTGGACCCCAGCAAAGGAAAGCAAAGGAGGCAAGAATTAAATCGATAAAAACACTTGCTGGATCCATGCTTCAATATGTGAAAAGACCGGATGATGGGCAGGGTTCATCAAAAGACCCTGCTTGTCAGTCTCCACTTCATGAAGCTGATTCTTCTAAAGCTTTTGCTAGCTTGCATTCTGCAGAAGAGCAAGAAGTGGAAATGGCAAAATCTGAAGCAGAAGTGCAAGGAATGGAAATGGCAGAATCTGGGGGGGAGATGGGCGGAGCCTAACAGAGCAGACATGCATTGTTAGAGCTCCACACTGCTGAGGAGAGAAGAGAAGGACAAAGCGGAGCCTGCAGGCTCAAAAGGTATCCATTTGAACCTTTTTGCCCCTGGGAACAAACCGTGAAAGTTTGGGCAGGAAATATGGTACTGGGAGGAAACCGTGGCAGAAATAAAAATCACCTCACAAAAAGCTCACAGGCACTCACTGCAGCTGAAGCAGCTCCAGTCACCTCACAAGATACGGCATCAGGGCGCTCTCACAGACAGAAAATGTCACAGCAAGACTCTCCATTTGAGTCAGATACAGAACAAATCCTCTCACAAACTTCTCCACAAGCCTCCTCAGCATCCCCAGTAATATTATTACAATTTGAAAAGATGCTTCATAAGGCTTTAAAACAAACCTCAGACCAAATAACAAAAAGCCTAACCAAAGAAATAAGAGAGCTGGGAAACCGCACCGCAGCCTTAGAAATAAAAATGGATGAAATTGAAATTACAACCCAAGAAAATATAACAGAATTGGAAAAATTAAAAGAAGAGAATTTAATACTTCAAACTAAGCTCGAAGATTACGAAAATAGAGCCAGACGTTCAAACTTGCGCATAAGGGGAATACCTGAAACTGTGACAGACCTGCAATCTACTATTACTGCTCTATTACAAGAACTAAAGCCAGATATCCCTATTGAACGTTTAGAACTGGACAGAGTACACAGAGCCCTCACAGCCAAAAAGAAAGATGGACCCCCACGTGATATAATCACAAAATTTCATTATTACAGAACGAAAGAACAAATACTAATTGCTGCAAGAGAAAAAAAGGAACTTAATTTTCAAGGACACAATTATCACATTTTTGCTGACCTATCCCAACTTACTATTACTAAAAGACGATCCATGAAACCCCAACTAATGGAACTGCAACACCACAACATTATGTATCAATGGGGCTTCCCCTTTTCAGTCAGATTTAACTACCAAGGTACAATTTACAGAAGCAGATCAGCAGATGAACTACAACAAACCCTTTTAAAATTAAATCTGACAGAACCCACAAGCAGCAACTCTCCCACACACAGAAGAATGGCATCATCTTCACCTCAGGCAGCACCCAGAAAATTCCAGAACAAAATGGGAATCATCATTCTCACAAAAGAGGCCGTTATGCCACATCATCCATGGACCAAGAAGATTCAATGGACTGACATCCTAATTCCTGATATCTCTTCATTTATTATACTAAGAGATGGTTCTCTATAAAAAACCTGTATTTATAACTGAATGTAACTGCATTCTGATAGTCACACACTGTGCGGGATCATGTTACATTCCAGTTATATTTCTTATTGCTTCTGATTCATATAGCCTTAGAATATATAAGTGAAATAAGGAAATTCTTGTTCAGTTATATATTATCAGGTAATAACAATAGATTTATTACTTTTTAGGACAAATATGTTCAATAATCCAGAAGTAATGGAAGCTTTTTCTTTTTTTCTTAAAACAAATATATTATTACCTAACTAGTTCCTAGAATTATGTTTTTGTTTATTCCAATCTGAGGCAATACAACCTAAATTTTATGAGTTAACATATCTAAACAGTTACATATGAATAAAATATGTAATTGTTTACTCTAAAAGGGTTAAAATCCCAAAATAATTCAAACTATCTTCATCAATACCAAAGTTATTAACAGTACCTTTCTAACTGAATTATTTAGCCTAGGGCAAGACTAACCATATAGAACCACCCTGGAATAAATAATTTCAACAAAAACTATATTCTGCACTCCAATTAATGAAACATCATTTTGATGTCTTTTGACATAGCACTTCTCTCCTGTAAGCGGAAGATCCGTGTACCCCCATTAGCCCTCCTCATTCTCCCAACCATATTATGTGGGAGTGTGACGAAGGCACTTATTCCCCTGAGAGAGATATTTATTCTCTTTCACAGATAAATTGTGATTACTTGCAAAAAATAATTTATACAATGTATCATCTAATCTCATATGTTTTTTGTTTACTCTTTACTCCAGAATTCACTGGTTTCTTTTCTATCTTTTCATCTCTTCAGTCCACACAGGTTGATCTGCGCAGTCAGCTCTGCATAACAAAAAGTAAGTCAAAACTATTTGATCTGTTGTCATGGCACCACTGAATATACTTTCCCTGAATGTTCAGGGAATAAATGTCCCTCAAAAAAGGACCAAAGCCTTCCGTACTTTCCATAACAAGAAGGCTCACATAGTATGCCTCCAAGAAACACACTTCACCAAAGATTCTACACCAAAATATATTTCTCCTTTTTATCAACAAATTTACATGGCTTCTGCCTGTATCAAGCAAAGGGGAACTCTAATTGCATTTCACCGATCCACACCATTCACCTTATCATCAGAAATTAAAGACCCAGAAGGTAGATACCTGATACTCATGGGTTATATAATGGATACAGCAATCACGGTGATTTCCTACTACGCTCCTAACAAACAACCTACACCATTCCTCTCACATATATTACAAGTGATTAATACACACAAAATAGGAACAGTGATAATGTGTGGGGATTCGAACCAGGTCCTCCTCCCATTTCTAGATAAATCACCTTTTACACCATCCAAAATAACCTCTAGATTACCTTTTTCTCAACTTCTTTCCAAATACAATCTGGTAGATTCGTGGAGAGAAAGTAACCCAATGAAAAAGAAATTCACTTATTTCTCGCACCCTCATCAAACCTTCACCAGAATAGATCATATTTTTCTAACAATAGGAATGCTACCAGAAATTATTGCATCAGATATAATTCCGATTCTGTGGTCTGACCATAATGCAGTATACACTACTATAGCCTCAGCCATACCAAAAGCGCATGACCCAACGTGGTACTTACCGGACATAATGCTCAAACACCCACTACATCAGATGGCCATTGAACAAGCTTTAAAGGAATACATATCAATTAATAATACAACAGACATCTCCCCAATAACACTGTGGGAAGCTCATAAGCCTGTCTTGCGTGGTACAATACAAAGACAAATGGCACTATTTAAACGGGAACGCAAAAATCTAGCAAAAAAACTAGAACTCAATTTTAATGCAGCCTACATATCATTCCAAGATAATCAATCAAAACAAACAAACAAAATCTCATCTGGAAAAATCTAGATTGGAATACGATCTATTTCTCACTGAGTCAGTTGATAAATCCCTCAAACGCTCCAAACACAATTTCTACATGAATACAAACAAACCAGGTACATATTTGGCTCGGGCATTAAATTCAACTAACAAATCTTTCAAACCAATACGTTTGAAATTATCAAAAAATGTTTATACTTGTAGTCCAGTTAAAATAGTCCATAAATTTCACTCACATCTCGCAACTTTATACAAGACAAACAATGAATTTAATCCTACAGAGGCTGAATCCTTCTTCTCAAAAATAACCTTACCTGAGTTATCTCAGAATCAAAAAAGCAGTTTGGATGAGCCTATAACTATAGATGAAGTTGCTAACGCCATAAAAGACCTAAAGCTTAACAAAAGACCAGGCCCAGACGGCTACTCGGCTTTATACTATAAAACATTCTCAGAAATACTCTCTCCCGTTCTCACTGAAACTTTTAACAAACTTCTAGATGGACATTCTTTTCGGCAAGAAACACTAATGGCAATTGTTTGTATGATCCCAAAACCCCTTTCTGATGATACTTCCTGTGTGAATTATCGGCCTATCTCTCTGTTAAACCTTGATATTAAATTATTAGCAAAAATAATAGCAAAACGCCTCAATATCATTATAGGAAAATTAATACATAGAGATCAAGTAGGCTTCATGCCAAATAGACAGGCAGGCGATAATATACGCAGGGCAGTGTTATTGGCACATATTGCTAAAAAACGGAAAATCCCTTTATGTTTTCTATCTCTCGATATTAAGAGGGCATTTGACACAGTATCCTGGCAATATATGCAATATTCATTACAAAAATGGGGTTTTGGACCCCACTTTTTAACATGGATCAAAGCATTATATAATAAACCCAAAGCCTATATAAAATATGCTGGATACAAATCTGCTGCCTTTAATATCGAAAGAGGTACCCGACAGGGTTGCCCATTATCTCCCTTATTATTTGCACTTATACTCGAACCCATGGCCCAATACATCAGAACAAACCAAACTATAACTGGCATTGAAGTAGGAGGTATTACACACAAATTATGTATATTTGCAGACGATATATTACTTTTTCTATCATCACCACAGGTCTCTGGTCCTAACTTAATACCAGCTCTTGATGGATTTGCAGCCCTATCCGGCCTTATGACTAATCCTAAGAAATGCCTAGTGCTTAATATTTCACTCACAAACATGGAATTGATCCCGGCTAGGGCTGCACTCCCATTCACATGGGCAGAAAAATCAATCCCATATCTTGGAATTCATTTAACAGCATCTCATTCTGACTTATTCTCAACCAATTATCCTCCTGTATTAAGACAGATCACAAATCTAATAAAACAATGGTCGCAACTTCCTTTATCCTGGATAGGGAAGATTAATGCAATCAAAATGACTATTCTACCCAAATTGCTTTATCTATTCAGAGTCCTCCCTATTCCAATTCCTTCCTATTTTTTGAGAATAGTACAAAAAAGAGCAACTTCGTTTATATGGGGCTCTTCTAAACCACGTATACCTATACACACACTACATCTTCCCAAAAATAAAGGAGGCCTGGGATACCCTAATTTTACTAACTACTACAGAGCAGCACATTTGGCCAGTCTGTCCAAATACCATGCAAAACAGGAAATCCCATTATGGGTATTTATAGAGGCTTCAGAAAATGACCCTCTATTAATATCAAACTTATTATGGCTTGATCCTAAAGACCGCTTTAAAATTCATAATCCCATAACTAAACACTTCTTATCTCTCTGGGATAAACTAAAAACCAAATATCAGTTACAATCTCCACACAATCCTCTCCTTTCTTTTATCAGAAATCCGGCCTTTTATCCGGCATGGATCTACCCAAATTCTTTTAAAGCTTGGACAACATCAGGCATTCAGACACTAAATGACTTCATAGCATCTAAATCATTCCTTTCATTCCCATCGAGAAAAATATGATCTACCAAACTCTGAGATATTTAGATATCTCCAAATCAAAAATTTCTATACACCATTCCTAAAGGGGGATACACCATTATCCCAATTATCCATTTTTGAATCAATCTGTACAAAAGATCCATTTGCTAAAGGTACAATTTCATCACTTTATAATCAATTATATGGAGTAGCAGATCTTAATAGACCCTCTTACGTTCAGAGGTGGGAGGAGGACCTGGGACGAACTTTAGAAGACACGGACTGGTCTAACATATGGCTCACATCTAAGTCATCTTCACCCAACATCTTAGCACTGGAGACAAATTATAAAGTCCTAACTCGCTGGTACCTTGTACCCGCTAGAGTGGCAAAATATTCACCTAATACCTCAGCTCTTTGTTTTCGAGGATGCCCAGAAATAGGCACACATTTACACATATGGTGGACGTGCCCAGTAATCCAAACCTTCTGGAAGGAAGTCTTCGTGATTGCATCTAAAATATTTAAAAAAATAATACAACCAGATCCATATATAACTTTACTTAATCTAAAACCGGAATGGTTAACACTCTCTCAATTCAAACTTATGATCCAACTAATAACGGCTGCAAAACAAACAGTGGCCAAGGCATGGAAATCTCCTACATTGGTACTAGCAGAAACAATTCACAGAATGAATAATACAATGTCCCATGCTAAGATGGTAGCCATCGATCAAAATCAAATTCCAAAATTTGAAAAACTTTGGCATCCTTGGATAAAACAACAGTTCCTGTCAAACTTCAATGACTCTGTCCTGTTGCCATGGTAACAGATTAAATGACTTACAGAGACACCCATTCTAAGGCTTCAAAGAGAACTAAAAAGAATAATAAACTGACGAGCAGGACAACCTTGTGGACCATACCTCTACCTTTCTACCCTTTTTCTTCTTTCTCTTTCCTTTTCTCCACCTTACGATTAAAGCTCATTATCAGAATTTATTTGACCTATATACACTCTACCTGTAAACAATATGTATAGTAGGTATAAATCATTTAAATACCTACAAAAGTAACTAAGGAAATTATATATATCTTTAATTTAGGTTTACGTGAACCCAATGTTTAATATTTGAAATTTCATGATATTTACCTATATAAACCCTATGGTAAAACAATGAGCTTACTTTATAGATCCTTGTAAACTTACTTTATGTATCTTTATAATATTGTATACTCAATAAACTTCTTTTGACAAGGAAATGGCAGAATCTGAAGCAGAAGAGAGTTGTGAGAGTGACTCTAGCCACAGTCATGATACTGTAAAGAAGATAAGTGCCATTCAGGAGAAAGATTTCCAAATGTTATCTGATGTTTCTTTCTGGGAGATACCAGTTCAAGATCATGTTCGGGTTGAAATAATCAAACAGGGAAGTGCTTCTTTCCAGAACAAGGAGGGCCCTTTCACTGTTGCAAAAAGGCAAGATGCAAAAGCTGCAACAAAGGGACATGTGCGGCAACTTTCAAAAGAGTGGTTTTACAAGGTGATGCCAAATGGTGAAAAAATTCTGCGGTCATGGATGGTTTACTCACCTGTCAGTGAGAATTTATATTGTTTTTGCTGCCGACTGTTTGCCGTTTGTACTCTAGATACGACATCCAAATTTGTGACTGGGTTTCAGAAATGGTGGAAGCTAAGCCCGAAAGTACATAATCATGAGACATCCGAAGAACACCTAAACTGCCTTGAAAAATGGAAAACCTTGGCAGCAGGACTTAGGCTGCACCAAACTATTGATGCTGGAGCTATTACTGTGATGGAGATTGAGAAGAAAGAGTGGAGGGATATCTTACACAGATTGCTTGACATCACATTGTTTCTTGCCAAGCAGAACCTAGCATTCCGTGGCCACAAGGAAGATGAGTGCTCATTCAATAAAGGGAACTTTCTTGAGATGGTTGAAATGCTTTCAAAATATGATTCAGTACTAAAAGAACACCTAATTAGATTGAAGCAGGGCACCTGTAAACTTAAAGTATCGGTCTCATATCTTTCTCCACAAACTCAGAATGAGTTTATAAGTGTCCTGGCAAATCACATGAAGGAGAAGATTGTCATGGACATAAAGTCTGCAGAGTACTTTGGAATCATGTTTGACAGCACACCTGACATATCACATACTGACCAGATGTCCGAAGTGATCAGATATGTGAACATCAAGAATAGGAAAGTTCAAGTAAAAGAAGTGTTTCTAGGATTCTCAAGGTTATGATAATGCTGCTACTATGGCTGGAATTCATGGAGGTGTACAATCAATTATCAGGGAAAAAAACAAAAAAGCTATTTTTAATGGCTGTGTGGACCATTCACTTAACTTGTGTGGTCAGCACTCTTTTGCTGAGAATGCTTCATGTGTGACATTTTTTGGAACTCTTCAGTCAATGTTTTCTTTTTTTGCTGCTTCCCCCCATGGGATGTGTTAATTCACCATACTGGAGTGTCAGTGAAAAGATTGTCAACAACATGCTGGAGTGCTCATCATGCTGCAGTTAAGCCAGTCAAAGAAAAATTTGATAAGTTTGTGTCTGCGATTGAAGCGCTTTGTGATCCTTGTGAAAATTTGGACACAAGAGGAGCAGCAGAATGTCTACTGCCTGCTGTCTGTGATTTCACATTTTTGTGCTACCTGTACTTCTGGGGTGATGTACTTCAAGAAGTTGATGTTACACAACAGTACCTGCAGACCAAAGGCTTAAGTCTGGACAAGGTGGTGACAAAGCTAGAGTCACTAAGACTTTTTCTGTATGAAGAGCGCAGTCACCTAGTGGAACATGCAATTACACAGGCACATTTAAAAGCTAAAGAACATGGAATTGCCGTAAAGAGAAGAGCCAGGTTTAAGAAGAGGATGGCAGGGGAACAGGCACGTGATGCTGGAGGCATAAGTCTACAAAACGAGAACAAGAGGGTAATGCTTGAGTGCATTGATCGCTTCCATTATGAACTCCAGATGAGATTAAGAGCCATCATGGAAGTTGCAGCCATGTTTGAGGCTGTTCAAGCAAAGAGTCTAATATATGAAACTGAAGAAAAATTAAAGGTGTCCATTCCAAAACTGACCACTTTTTATGACGAAATATCTGAGAGTGAGCTGTTAATAGAAATACCCAGACTGAGGAGACATCTCAAAGCAGCCAAGATCAACCTAGAAGTCAAAGATTGGTCAGCTTTACAAGTTTTGACCTTCATAGCAGAATGGGACTTCATTGAATCTCTTCCAACCCTTTCACTATGTCTAAAGATATTTCTCACAATCTGTGTGTCTGTGGCTTCATGTGAGAGGAGCTTTTCAAAGTTGAACCTGATAAAGAACTATTTGCGTTCAACAATGGGACAGGCAAGGCTTTCTGATCTTGCAATATTATCAGTTGAAAGTGAACTAGCGAAATGTATTGATTTTGATGATGTTGTTCACAATTTTGCAGCTGTCAAGGCTAGAAAAGCAAAGTTTTGATAAAGATGTTAAATAAATGCTTTCATATTTGTTCCTGTTTATTTTTGTGTTTATTTATTTTTCCAGTAAAGTTTAACGTTAAAATAAATACAGTTCTTTAACAGTTTAAGCTTTGAATTCTATTATTTTCATATGATTTTGTTTTTCAAATTTGCTAGTTGATTGATAGTTATTAATGGCACTACTGTTGCCAATATATGCAGTGTTAGGGGGAAAAAAATGATTGGGGGGGGTGACACCATGTTATACCGCACCAGGTGACACCAACCCTAGTGATGCCACTGTGCGCACCCTAGAGAAGCACGATTACGACTGCAAGCTGTGCAATTACAAAGGGCCCAACAGCTGAAAGGACCTAATTTTGGAGAAGGTCATCACCGTTTTGCAGTGCAAATTTCAGTGGAACGATCAAAGGACCAAATCAGAAAACGATGGTCTAATCTGAAACACCGTGAACAAGACCAGATGGAGTACAAATATCAGATCATAAGAAAAAGTAAGCAATATTTGTATATAACCAATATGTATATGTGTAAATTAGCTGTCTGTATATGTTCTTTTTCCAAGTAGCTCTAGAGAATTATATACCGTGCCTTGCAAAATATTCACCCCCCTTGGCATTTTTTATGTTTTGTTGTCTCCCAACCTAGAATTAACATGGATTGTTTGAGGATTTGCATCATTTCATTTACAGAACATGAGAACAACTTTGAAGATTCTTTTTATTGTGAAGCAAACAACTAATAGGACAAAATAACAGAAAAAGTCAATGTGCATAACTATTCACCCACCTAAAGTCAATACTTTGTAGAGCCACCTTTTGCAGCTATCACAGCTCCAAGTCACTTTGGATAAGTCTCTATGAGCTTGCCACATCTTACCACTGGGATTTTTGCCCATTCCTCCTTGCAAAACTGCTCCAGCTCCTTCAAGTTAGATGGTTTGCGGTTGTGAACAGCAATCTTTAAGTCTGACCACAGATTTTTCTATTGGATTGTGGTCTTCCAACACATTTACATGTTTCCCCTTAAACCACTCAAGTATTGCTTTAGCAGTGTGTTTGGGGTCATTGTCCTGCTGGAAGGTGAACCTCCGTCCTAGCCTCAAATCACACACAGAGTGGTACAGGTTTTGCTCAAGAATATCCCTATACCATCCATCTTTCCCTCAACTCTGACCAGTTTCACAGTCCTGACTGCTGAAAAACATCCCCACAGCATGATGCTGCCAACATCATGTTTCACTGTGGGGATGGTGTTCTTTGGGTGATGTGATGTGTTGGGTTTGCGCCAGACATAGCATTTTCTTTGATGGCCAAAAAGTTATATTTTAGTCTCATCAGACCAGAGCACCTTCCTCCATACATTTTGGGATTCTCCCACATGCCTTTTCGCAAACTCAAAATGTGCCATTTTGTTTTTTGGTGAAAGTAATGGCTTTCTTCTGGCCAATCTGCCATAAAACCCAACTCTATGGAGCGTACGGCTTATTGTCGTCCTATGTACAGATACTCCAGTCTCTGCTGTGGAACTCTGCAGCTCCTCCAGGGTTACCTTAGGTCTCTGTGCTGCCTCTCTGATTAATGCCCTCCTTGCCATGAGTTTTGGTGTGTGACCGTCTCTTGGCAGGTTTGCTGTTTTGCCATGATCTTTCCATTTGGTTATGATAGATTTGATGGTGCTCCTAGGGATCATCAAAGATTTGGATATTTTTGTATAACCTAACCCTGACTTGTACTTCTCAACAACATTGCCCCTTACTTGTTTGGAGAGTTCCTTGGTCTTCATGGCAGTGTTTGGTTAGTGGTGCCTCTTGCTTAGGTGTTGCAGCCTCTGGGGCCTTTCAAAAAGGTGTGTATATGTAATTACAGATCATGTGACACATAGTTTGCACACAGATGGACATCATTTCACTAATTATGTGACTTCTGAAGTAAATTTTTATTGGCTTCATAACAAAGGGGGTGAATACATATGCACATTCCAATTATCAGTTTTTTATTTCTGAAAAATAATTTTATGTACATATTTTTCTAATTTTACTTCACCAACTTAGACTATTGTGTTCTGATCCATCACATATAATTCAGATTAAAAAAAATAAACTAAAGGCTGTAATGTAACAAAATAGGTAAAAAGCCGGGGGGGGGGGGGGAGTGAATACTTTTGCAAGGCACTGTATAAGGTTTTCTAAAATCTTTGTATGACTTGGTATTCTAAAGATGAAGCTGAATATAAAGCAGATATGAACATTCTTATTTGGTCATGTTTTTGGACCTTTCTTTATTTTTGTAACTAATATTTTTTCTTCTTTCAACAGGGAGGCACCAAAAAAGGAGGCTCCAGCCAAGCCACCACAAGGGATGAAGGGAAGCTACCCTTGCTCGAGCCCCAACGGGGGAGGAAACAAGGCCATTTTACCCCCAAAAACATAAGTGCCAACTTCAAACACACTCATTTAGGGGTGTTTCTATGTGGGCCAAAGGCCATGGGGTTAGGGGAGAGCTTAAGGGGTAAAGAATACTTTCTGGTTGCTGCCTGGCTCATCAGTGCCCATTAATGCAGCCTTGCCAGTGTATACATGGGTAGAGGAGAGGCCCTGGGGATCCCAGTCACACAGAGTCATGCCTGCTAGGATGGTCATCATATATCCCGTATCCCATAGGACAGTGGTCATCAACCCTGTCCTCAGGGCCCACTAACAGGCCAGGTTTGCAAGATAACTGAAATACATACAGGTGATCTCATTTGCTGTTCAGTGATTGTAGTATTCTAGTCTGCATACATAAAACATGGCCTGTTAGTGGGCCCTGTTAGTGGGCCCTGAGGACAGGGTTGATGACCACTGCCATAGGAAACAAGAGGGGCGGGGGGCAACTGCAGGACTTTTTCAATGTTGGCACTTATCAAGTGTTTGCCTTCTAGAAAACCATCACCTTCCCTTTTCTATGCATTTTTCACAAAACAAAAACCAGCGTGCAGCATGGTGGACTCCACTAGTCAGGAGCAAACATTGACATCAGACCAAGTGCAAGGTTGGTCAACTAATGTAGCAAAATGGATGCTAGAAACAGATGTGACAGGGTGGCTTAATGAATGGTGTATTGTTTCCCTTTAGAGGAAAGTGAGTGTGGTGAACGCACCCAGGATGTTTGTTTGGAGCCATGGAATCAGCCACTTGACCATCGTTCCCTTAGTACTTTTTACTCTTCTTACTAGGTCATGATCTTCCACGATGCACTATTGGCAGAATGAGTGCAGATGTGAATGCAGATATGAGTGCCTGGTCTGCAGTTTATCGTTCCACTTGTTGGCTTCTGTTTACCCTTTTAATATTAACCATGATTTTAGGACTTGAAATGTGAAAGTTTAGGGACAGAACTCACTGTTTTTCCACTCCACTCCTATAGGTGCACCACCAGGTCATGTTTTCTGTATTTTCCTCAGTCTAAAAACAACTGCGCGAATTACTAACAGTGAAAATGACAGCATCACCTGTGCCAAATTCTACAAATATAGAAAACATTACCTGGGTTTGCATCGTGAGGAGGAGAGTTGGGAAACACTGCCCTAACTAATGTGAATTGTAATGTTTCTGTGTTTTTAAGAATATAAAACCCCAAATTTGAAGGTGCCCCCAAATTGGGCTCTAACATTCTTACTTCCCTCATGATCCCATGCCTAAAATGTGTGTATTTCCATACATCTCATTTGCAAAAAGCCCAAAAACACACAGTGTGTCAACATGTGCTATCTATTATCACTGGGTATCAATGGACGCGTTTTGGGGGTGCAACCCCTTCCTTCCACAAAATAATCAAGGTATTTCTGCTGTAAATCTCTGGCAATTTGTGAGGGCAATCCACGGGCATTTTCAATAGCCATTAGCACACCCACAGATGGACGAGCTGCAGCCTCTTCAGCTGGGCCTACCACTGCAGGGTCCGCGTCACTTGGCAGTGAGGCTAGGTAGCTGGTAGCATTCCTCCTTAAAAAATTATGTAGGATACAGCAGCATAGGACCACATGGTTTATTTTGTAGAGTGCCAGGTTAATTGGAGTCAAGAACATCCTGAAACAACTCGATAGGATGCCAAAGGCATTTTCAACCACTCTTCTGGCACGAGAGAGTCTGTAATTGAATATTCTCTGCTCTGGGGTGAGGTTCCTCATAGGAAACAGCTTCATCAGCTGTTCCCCAGAGCAAAGGCCTCATCTGCAACAAAAACAAACTTTAGGCCCTCAACATTCACCTCAGTAGGTGGCAAGTTTAAGGTGCCATTCTGGAGCCGCTTGTAGAACTCTGTCTGCATAATCACTCCTCCATCAGAGTTGCAGCCATTCTTCCCAACATCCAGATACAAAAACTCATAGTTGGCAGACACTACAGCTAGCATGACTATGCTGCAAAAGCCCTTCTAATTAAAATAATATGAGCCAGAGTTGGGTGGTGGGACAATCCGGACATGCTTACCATCAATAGCACCACCACCGTTGGGAAAATCCCACTGATGCTGGAACTGGGCTGCAATGTCCTGCCATTGCTCTGAGTTGAAAGAAGAAATTACTACTTCTGCACATAACATTGCAAGCAGATTTGACACAAAAATGCTTAGCCAACATTAGTAAAAAACTTAAATGAGTATTTAAAGACAAAAGTGTGAGGTCAACTTATCTGATTTCTCACCCCCTCTGGTGGCCCATTAGACAAATTTTAGGGTGGGGGGAGGTAATGAGTAGATGTTTTGGACAAGTAACCCTCTCCACTTCTATGAGAGCTGTTTGCATAAATAATCTGTGATACTTTGGCCAACCCCTCCTTACTTACACTATTGGCAGCCCAGTTGACAGGTAAGAAGTGTCATAATCTAAAAATCTGGATACACACTGTCCAAATTGCAGCACATTTTGACATTCTGAAATAACCTATCAATATAATAGGAGACAAAAACTTTCTACGTTACAATTTGTAGGTAATCAGGCAGGCCCTTGCACTACATGGTTTGGTGAATTTATACAGAAATATGAACACAAAAGAGGGATAGTGTGTATGGGTTTTGCAAAGTCAGCAGATAGATTATTTGGATCTGTTGACTTAGCATTTATTGGGGGGAGGGAGGGTTCCAAATGAGTTTGGGCCCCAAAAAATGGCCTCTTGAACTCTGCCTGAATTTGAGGACAACAATAACATTTGGATACATTTTAGGGGTTGTTTAGGGTAAGTCCCAAAATGTAGCTGACAAAAAAATTGTTAAGTTACTAGGCTAGGTGTGTATGGGCCCAGGATAGCATGCTGGGGAGGTTAGTGAAGGAAAATATGCATGTAGGCCAAAAAAGGAGCAGGAAAAGCTTACAGCATGCACAAGGAAAAAGAGGACATTCACAGCAAATTACAATATTGATATTATGTAATCAACAAATTAATACAATACATTAGCAAACAATAATACATAGAATGTGATCTTAAAGGTAAAAACTTACCCTAATATAGTCCTTCCGCAGGACTTGAATAATGGCTGAGCAGGTCTCTGGAATAATGAATCCCAGAGCCTGGGGGGAGATCCCAGTGGTAAACTTGAGGTCCTGGAGACTTCTCCCCATCGCCAAGTACCGCAAGGTGGCTATGAGCCTTTGCTCGGGAGTGATGGCAAGCCTCATGCATGTGTCCTGCTTCCGAATATAGGGGGTCACCAATGCCAAGAGTTGGTGAAAGCAGGGGTCCGTCATCCCGAGATAATTCAGAAAATCATCCGGATTTTCCTGGAGCTCCTGCAGCAAAGGCATATGACATATAAGCAACCAATGTTTGGTCCAAGAACTCCTCCTCCTCCTGTTCCTGGACTGGACTTGGGTCAAAGCAATAACTCCAAGCCCAATAATAACACGTTCTCTCCTCCGATTACACAACATGGCTGGTTGACGAAAGGCAGTTCAGAAACTAACTGAAAAGCACGAATCAACACTCACCAAACTTCTACTAACACGAAATTAGCAGAAGGAGCCCAAAGGGTGGCGCTTGAGAAATGGACTTCCTCTTTATAGTGTCGTAGTATGTCTATTACGTCACTACATTCATGTTTGTTGGCCGACAATTGTGTACCGTTAGTATGCAAGACAAGTTCCTGGCACATGCCCTTTGGACAAAAATCAGACACTCGGTTGGCCAACAATCGGATCGTGTGTGTACACTGCAGCTGGTAAACTGAAGTTTAGGAGCATTTGGGCATTTTTTTTCAGCTGCCCCTGAGCTCTCCTCAATGTTATCTTATGGTACATGTGCATTGTAGGCATTTGGGAGGGTCTACTGATCTGTAAAATCTTTTATCTGTGAAAAAGACTTCTATTTGCAAACATTCAAGAATGCAGCAAAATGCGCCTAAACGCAGCATGTAAAAGTGGCAAAATTGATGTCAAGTTCCAGCATTCAGAAGAGGTTTTCAAACATCCTGTGTACATGAAGCCTAAATGTGTTAGGACTGTATTATACCTCCCCTGCCCCTCTTCTCCATAACAAAGGAGGGAGGTGTTTTGCAGTCCACAGAGGGGGCTGGAAAAAATTATAATCAATCACAGTGCAGAGCACAGGAAGTTATAGTCTCTCAAGATCTATGACAGGATCAGCAGGTTTTTTGCACTTATTAAACAAGGATAACAAAATGTTATTTGTGTATTTAACCACTTCAGCCCCGGAAGGATTTACCCCCTTCCTGACCAGAGCACTTTTTACAATTTGGCACTGCATCACTTTAACTGCTAATTGCGCGGTCATGCAATGCTGTACACAAACGAAATTTGCGTCCTTTTGTTCCCACAAATAGAGCTTTCTTTTGATGGTATTTGATCACCTCTGCAGTTTTTATTTTTTGCGCTATAAACGGAAAAAGACCAAAAATTTTTTTAAAACAATATTTTCTACTTTTTGTTATAAAAAAATTCAATAAACTCAATTTTAGTCATACATTTAGTCCAAAATGTATTCAGCCACATGTCTTTGGTAAAAAAAAATGTCAATAAGCGTATATTTATTGGTTTGCGCAAAAGTTATAGCGTCTACAAACTAGGGTACATTTTCTGGAATTTACACAGCTTTTAGTTTATGACTGCCTATCTCATTTCTTGAGGTGCTAAAATGGCAGGGCAGTACAAAACCCCCCCAAATGACCCCATTTTGGAAAGTAGACACCCCAAGAAAATTGCTGAGGTGCATGTTGAGCCCATTGAATATTAATTTTTTTGGTCCCAAGTGATTGAATCATGACCAAAAAAAAAAAATTACAAAAAGTTGTCACTAAATGATATATTGATCACACAGGCCATGGGCATATGTGGAATTGCACCCCAAAATACATTTAGCTGCTTCTCCTGAGTATGGGGATACCACATGTGTGGGACTTTTTGGGAGCCTAGCCGCGTACGGGGCCACGAAAACCAAGCACCGCCTTCAGGATTTCTAAAGGCGTAAATTTTTGATTTCACTCCTCACTACCTATCACAGTTTTGAAGGCCATAAAATGCCAGGACAGTTCAATCCCCCCCCAAATGACCCCATTTTGGAAAGTAGACACCCCAAGCTATTTGCTGAGAGGCATGCTGAGTCCATGGAATATTTTATATTTTGCCACAAGTTGCGGGAAAATGACAAACTTTTTTTTTTTTTTTTTTTTGCACAAAGTTGTCACTAAATGATATATTGCTCAAACATGCCATGGGAATATGTGGAATTACACCCCAAAATACATTCTGCTGCTTCTCCTGAGTACGGGGATACCACATGTGTGGGACTTTTTGGGAGCCTAGCTGCGTACGAGGCCCCCGAAAACCAATCACCGCCTTCAGGATTTCTAAGGGCGTAAATTTTTGATCTCACTCCTCACTACCTATCACAGTTTCGAAAGCCATAAAATGCCAAGATGTCACAAACTCCCCCTCAAATGACCCCATTTTGGAAAGTAGACACCCCAAGCTATTTGCTGAGAGGCATGGTGAGTATTTTGCAGCTCTCCTTTGTTCTTGAAAATGAAGAATGAAAAGAAAAATGTATTTTCTTTTTCTTTTTTCAATTTTCAAAACTTTGTGACAAAAAGCGAGGTCTGCAAAATACTCACCATACCTCTCAGCAAATAGCTTGGGGTGTCTACTTTCCAAAATGGGGTCATGGGGGGGGGTTGCCATCTGGACATTCCATGGCCTCCGAAACTGTGATAGGCAGTGAGGAGTGAAATCAAAAATTTACACCCTTAGAAACCCTGAAGGCGGTGCTTGGTTTTTGGGGTCCCGTATGGGGCTAGGCTCCCAAAAAGTCTCACAAATGTGGCATCCCGTACTCAGGAGAAGCAACAGAATGTATTTTGGGGTGTAATTTCACATATTCCCATTGCATGTTTGAGCAATATATCATTTAGTGACAACTTTGTGCAAAAAAAAAAAAAAAAATTGTCTTTTTCCCGCAACTTGTGTCACAATATAAAATATCCCATGGACTCAACATGCCTCTCAGCAAATAGCTTGGGCTGTCTACTTTCCAAAATGGGGTCATTTGGGGGGTTTTGAACTGTCCTGGCATTTTATGCACAACATTTAAAAGCTTATGTCACACATCACCCACTCTTCTAACCACTTGAAGACAAAGCCCTTTCTGACACTATTTGTTTACATGAAAAAAATTTTTTTTTGCAAGAAAATTACTTTGAACCCCCAAACATTATATTATATTATATAATATATATTATATATATTTTTTTAAAGCAAAGGCCCTACAGATTAAAATGGTGGGTGTTTCATTTTTTTTTCACACAGTATTTGCGCATCGATTTTTCAAATGCATTTTTCGGGGAAAAAACACACTTTTTTGTACTTTTAATGCACTAAAACACACTATATTGCCCAAATGTTTGATGATATAAAAAAGATGATCTTAGGCCGAGTACATGGATACCAAACATGACATGCTTTAAAATTGCGCACAAACGTGCAGTGGCGACAAACTATATACATTTTTAAAAGCCTTTAAAAGCCTTTACAGGTTACAACTTTAGATTTACAGAGGAGGTCTACTGCTAAAATTACTGCCCTCAATCTGACCTTCGCGGTCATACCTCACATGCATGGTGCAATTGCTGTTTACATTTGACGCCAGACCAACGCTTGCGTTCGCCTTTGCGCGAGAGCAGGGGGGGACAGGGGTGCTTTTTTGTTTTTTTTTTTTTTCTTTATTATTTTTTTTGATTTTTTTATCTTATTTTTAAACTGTTCCTTTCATTTTTTTTAATCATTTTTATTGTTATGTCAGGGAATGTAAATATCCCCTATGATAGCAATAGGTAGTGACAAGTACTCTTTTTTTAAATAAATGGGGTTTATTAGACCCTAGATCTCTCCTCTGCCCTCAAAGCATCTGACCACACCAAGATCAGTGTGATAAAATGCTTTCCCAATTTCCCAATGGCTGTTTACATCAGGCAAAATCTAAGTCATGAAATGCTCATAGCTTCCGGTTTCTTAGGCCATAGAGATGATTGGAGCCATTCTGGTCTCTGATCAGCTCTATGGTCAGCTGGTCGAATCACCGGCTGCATTCTCAGGTTCCCTGTTGGGACAGGAGAGCCAGAGAAAAACATAGAAGACGGTGGGAGGGGGGGACATTCCCTCCCACTGCTTGTAAAAGTAGTCTAGAGGCTAATTAACCACTAGGATTGCTTTTACATGAAAGCCAACCGCTGGCTGAAAAGAATGATACCAAGATGATACCTAAACCTGCAGGCATCATTCTGGTATAACCACTCAAAGTCCAGCAACATACCAGTACGTTGCTGGTCCTTGTTGGGCATATATTGTAATCTTTTTTTTCATGCAGCCTGTGGGTTGAACAAAAAAAAGAGATTGATTGGTGGGTATGCCCACTATTAGAATACCTCCCTTCATCCACCCACTTCTAATGATGGGCATACATGCACCATTTATATATGCCGAAGCATGGGAGCATCCACCCCAAAAGTTAGGAGCAAATCGCTCCTCCGCCCCTGCTGCCCCCATGCTTTGGCATATATCACCTCTGACAGTGCTGGAGTCACGGCTTTATGAATCGTGGGAGCAAACGCTGTTGCTGTCAAGATAAATAAATTCGCGCTGCAGCTGAATGGCGTACCTGAAGACAAAAAAATGGTTAATAAACCACAGTAAACAGTAAAGTATAAAAAATTGCAAACATGAAAAGCAAACATGATAAAACATAATAACAATAAAACATTGCAGAATAGAATACAGTAAAAAAGAGCAGAACAATAGAGAGAGAATAGAGAGAGAGAGAACAATAAAACTACAACTATTTTTTTTTATTTTATATATTTTTTTGTGGGTTTTTTTACACTTTTTTTTGTAATTGTAACTTTTATAACTGTAACAGGTTCCAGGTTCGGGTCTCTCAAAATGCGATGGCATCTTGGGAGACCCTGTGAAAGTGTGTCTAGTCTGTGCAATGCTGTACCCTACGCTAATACTCAACTAGTGTATGGTAGCGTTCAAAACATTCACCAATGCAAAGACCAGGATTGTCAGGACAGGAGGGACAATAATAGCGAGTGTCACGCCTATATCCGCGCTTGCTGCAGACACAACATCTTTTTGGGGGGGGTTCGTTGGGTAGGGGTACTCGGAAGGACATAAAGAAAATGCCTCTCATGCAGCCGACTGCATTTGGTTGGGGATGTGAATGGGGGAAGTACGGGCGCTGCAGAAGTGGTGGGTTCCCAATTAGGATTGGTGAATGCAGCAGGAAGGGCATTATGGGCACGACAGGCCTGTGTTTGCCTTCTTCTTGGTGGCAGCGGGACACTACTTGTGCTTGCCACCTCACCAGCTTGAACTGCACTTATGGGACTCGCCACGTCACCAAGTGTTACTGCAGTGCTGGTTTGACTACGACCGGGGTGTACTAGGCCGCTGGTGCTTGCCAGTTCACCAATATGCTACAAAAAAAAACTGTTAGCGATCGCAGGGATCAGGCCTGACTCTGCGAACGCTGCAGTTATGTGCATTTAGTGTTTTGTAAGTACAGTTGAAGTCTCTTAAGATGAAATGCGTAGGGTTAATACGCCGGCCTTGGTCACTTTTACTGCGCTTTTTCTACTTTGTTGCTGTTTTTATTTGAACATTTTATTTGTATATTTTTGGATATCCGTTTTATCTGTTACCAATAAATCCCAACATACGGATTTACACTATGTGGAGACTCTTTCTTTTCCCCACATGCTTTTTAATATCCCTTTGAGCTGGAGGAAAGCTCCCAGTAAGCTGATAGCGGTTTGGCGGGCGCTGCCATCTTCCATCTATCTCCCTCGTTTGGCGCTTTTGAGATCCAGCTACCCACTGGAGGGGTCACCGTGCAGTTCAGCTTGTGAGTTCCGCTTCAGGTCTCCTATACTACGCCTTACTGACCCAACGCCGTACGGTGAGCTGGGTCCACCGCTCCTGGTAAGGGTACCTCTTTCTCCCCTTGTACCTTCGATGGTGTCAGCACTCCCGGGTGTATATCTACCACTGAATTCATCCATTCCAGAGACTGTTTGATCTTAGTTGAAGTTGTTTCCTCATTTCATTCCTCTCAATATTACCACCCTTGGGACTTATATATTGTTATTCATCACTCACCTTCACATTTTTATGTTTTGTTATTTGTTTTTATAGTCACTTCATTTATTGTTTTGCACTTCATTTCATTGAATGATATTTTTTTGCACTTATTTATAATATATGTGACATTTTATGGTAGTTTGCAGTGAGTGACATACAGTCGCATGATACTACTATTTTCACTTTGTCTCATGGTGTTTACATAACATTTGCATATGTTTGTACTAGAGATAGGCTACTTGTTTCAGGCAGCCTCCACTTATTTTTAGCGCCACACTATTATTCTTTCATTTTCATCACAATTAGTCTTATTGTTGTGTTGGCTGCTTCTGTACCAAAGGTTGGCACAGTATTTTACATATTTACAGTGTTTTGTAAGTGACAGTGATCGATTGATACTGCACTTGGGTGGGCTGGGCTAGGCTGGGCGGAGGGGCAAAACGCAGGTGCTAGCAGGTATCTGGGCTGATCCCGCTAACACTGCGTTTTTGGGAACCCTAAACTGCTGGGGACGCTAGTATAGATCTAATCGGATCAGATATTGATCCGTTCAGATACTATACCACTAAGGGAGGTGTATGCTGCGTGTGTGGGTGTTAGCGGTACTGGCACTAACCTGGCACTGCCTGGGGCGACACAGACCGTATCTGACCCTAAAACTTAACTTATATCACCGCCGGGCGATCAGGGGGCTAAACCTTTATTAGGTAATAAACGGCGGGTGCCCTGACACTATAAAAAACTAACTAACTAACCAGCATCACCCGTAACAGTTATACGGTGATCACTGGTGAAATTGTTAACTAGGGGACAATCAAGGGGTTAAAACCTTTATTAGGTAGTTTATGGGGGTCCCTGACGCTATAAAACGCTGACGGCGAACCTAAATACTTATGTCCCTAACTAGCGTCATCAGTGACACTAATACAGCGATCAGAAAAACGATCATCGCTTAGTGACACTGGCGACGGGGGGTGATCAAGGGGTTAAAACTTTATTAGGGGGGGTTGGGGGGTACCCTAGACCTAAAGGGGCCTAACACTAACTGCCCTACCACTTCTAACTGTCACAAACTGACACCAATGCAGTAATCAGAAAAAAAAAAACTGCTATTGGTGTCACTGTGACGGGGGGGGTGAAAAGTGTGCCTAGTGTGTTTTACTGTAAGTGTAGTGTTTATGCACTTACTCAGATGTCTTCTCTCCTCGGCGCCGGAACGGAAATTACCGACCCGAGGAGAGATGACATCACTTCCTCTGCCGCTGTTTACTATACAGCAGCAGAGGAAGATTCTCATTCATTGGGAGCGATCGCGAGGGGGTGGCCACGAATGAGTGGTCTCCCCCTCAGCCTGGATCGCTCTCCTAATGAAGCTGACCGCCTCGGGCACAGGGCCCGCGGGAGGCAGATCACGTACCAGGTACGTGATTTTGCCTGCCCGTGCCATTCTGCCGCAGTATATCTGTGTTAGGCAGTCGGCAAGTGGTTAAAGTGTTTGTTAACATAAAAAAAAAATAGTGATCCTGTTCCCTTAACCACTTAAGGACCGGAAGGATTTGACCAGGCCATTTTTTGCGATACGGCACTGCATCGCTTTAACTGACAATTGCGCAGTCGTGCGATGCTGTACCCAAACAAAATTTATGTCCTTTTTTTTCCCACAAATAGAGCTTTCTTTTTGTGGTATTTGATCACCTCTGCGGTTTCTATTTTTTGCACTATAAACAAACAAAAAGCGTCAATTTTGAAAAAAATAATCATATCCAAACAAATATATAAAAAAACTAATTTATTCATCGGTTTAGGTCGACATATATTCTTCTACATATTTTTTGGAAAAAAATAAAAAATCGCAATAGGCGTGAATTGAAAATTACAAACTATGGGATAGATTTAGGGACTTTCATTTTTTTAAATTGTTTTTAGTAGTAACGGCGGCGATCTGCAATTTTTAGTTGGACTGCGACATTGCGGCGGACAAATCTGACCCCAAATGACACTTTTTGGGGACCAGTAACATTATTACATTGACCAGTGCTATAAAAATGCACTGATCAATGTAAAAATGACACTGGCATGGAAGGGGTTAACACTAGGGTCGATCAAGGGGTTAAGTGTGTTTCCTATGTGTGTTCTAACTGTAGGGGGGATGGGCTCACTGGGACATGACATGACATGAGATCACTGTTCCCGGTCACTGGGAATAGTAGGTGTCTGTCATATCATCTGGCAGAACGGGGATCCGTTTGTTTACAATGGCAGCTCCCCATTCTGCCTCTGTACTAGGCGATCAACTAGACATCAAGTCCGCCCAACCCGCGGGCATGCTCCTGCAGTGTGCAAGAGTGCGCCGACCGAGCCGCCGTACAGGTACGGCGATTTGCACAGCAGAGCCGACCTGCCGCCGTATAACGACGACGGCTGGTCGGTACATGGTTAAGGCCCATTTCACACTTGTACGACTTGTGCTACGATTTGGAACTGCAAAGTCGCATGACAAGTCGTTCCCCATGATTTCCAATGACAACCATTCATATTAGTACGACTTCAAGTCGTGCCAACTTCAAAGTAGTCCCTGCACTACTTTGGTCAGACTTTGATGCGAGTTACACAGGCATTTCTTGAAATCATGGCAAAATCGCGTGACTTTGAAGTCGTGGTAGTGTGAAAGGGGCCTAAGCAGATTAAACAGCACAGTGCTTGTGCTGCCTAATCTGCCCCTCTCTAAACTGTAAAAAAAACAGTCTGATCCTGCCACTTCCTGTATCCCTCTCTCTGCACTGACCATGATATTCAGGGCTGCTGAGCCCTGACTATAGTGGTCAGCGTACGTCCCTCCATCATTCACAGCTCTCCACTCTGCTCTCCTCTCTCTTCCTCACCCCCTCCTCCCTGCCTGTCTGCTCCGTGTCTGTGTCTCTGCCCCTCCCCCTCCTTTCCGCTAATATTAGAGATTGTCACTGCCAGCTCCTCTATTATAGCCAGGCATACTACACTGTATATGCGTTTTATTAAAATGAGGCATGTAAATACCTTTTTAGCGCTATCTTCAGGCCGGTCACGTGACTCGCGTCCGCTCTACACCTCTTATACAGGGATAAAGCGGGAGGGGCTGAGCGGCCATATGACCTCCTCAGCTGACATCAGAGGGAGAGCTCGGCCCCTCCTGCAGTAGCCATGGATCAGAGGTGTACAGCGGCCGTGAGTCACGTGACCGGCCTGAAGATAGATTCACATGCCTCGTTTTAATAAAACGCATATACAGTGTAGTACAGCCTGGCTATAATAGAGGGCTGGCAGTGATTTCAAAGTTTGGGTTAACAAACACTTTAACAGAAAAAAAATGACCAAATAAGAGTAATTCATTGTTAGGGTTTAAATACACTTTTAAAAAGCTGCATCAATGGCTTACCCTTGTAACCTGTCCTAAAATGAATTTCTTATGGGAAAAGCAGAGGAATAAAAAAGCAATGACTCAAAGTATTAGTCACACTATGGTGATGGTGCATTTTATGTGGTGGTGCAATGAGGCACCTCAGTGCAACTTGCTGAGGGAGGTGCGATGGACATTTATTGCAACATAAGGCATGCAACACATTAATCTACATATGTTGCAGCATGCTGACAAAAAATAGCACATGCACCATTTTTGGCAGGGCACTATACTGCAATGTAGATTAGGCAAGGCACATTGCATCAACATGTTTAACGTGCTTTGCCACATGTTTTGGTAATTCACGCACTACAGCAACAGGATGCATGGCCAATGGTGTGAATGAGCCCTTAAAGCCAGGAATACCCCAGAAACTAGCACTTACAGAATTTGGTCAGCAATAGCAGCCCGTGTACACAGCTTCTCTTAGTACAGTTGTAAAGGGTCCATCCACTCAAGAGTAATAATTTTATTACAGGTGGAGTCTAGTGGGCTGAGGCAGCCCTAGACATTTGCATGTCATTGATGTTACAAAAGCGATATCTGTTCTTGTCCTCCGGGGAGTTTTGTATATTCCAGCAACTCCATTTGCTTTCTGCACAATATATATATATATATATATATATATATATATATATATATATATATATATATACATATATATTAAAAAAAAATGAAAGATGGCCACAGTAGATGTGTAAACCTGGAAATCCAAACACATATCTTACCAATGGGAATCTTTCAGAAATATATGAAATAATCAGGTTTTTTTGACTGTCAGTTTGGGGTGGATTGTGCCTTTAAATAAATTACAAAAGCATACAGGAAATTATATTATTTTATTACACATCCATTGTTTTTCTTTTATTTAGTAGCCTGTATGTGGTTTTGTAGATAATATAGATGTTGCATTAACTTAATTTTTGTTGATTAAAAGAGTGAAACTAATGATCAAAAATCATCATGAGAACAAGAAACAAGTAGGGCAAAGGTAGGACAAACAGAGTAGGAGGGCGATTAATAAAAAAGGGAGGTTGTTAAAGCAATGGGGGAAAAAAGACAGACGATAAACAAAAAGTGGAGGCCAGAGGGAGGGAGGTAAAGAAGATTGAGTATGAAAGGGAGTACTGGAATAATAGTCAATGTTAGCCAATCAGGCAGAGCAAATGAACGGAAATTGAAAGAGCAAAGGCTATAATTATAGTTTTCAAGCGAAAAAAAAAAAAAAAAAGGCTAAAGAATGCTGAGAAATAAAACATAAAAAAAAAAAGAAATAAATCCATTTTACCCTAGAGACCAGATGGAAGGAAAGATCAGATTTATGAGTGTTGGGGAGACAATCCTGCAGGTTCTCTTGTAGCCACCCAGCATTGTGAGAACAAGGAACATGAAGTCATTAAGTCAAGTGTGATTACAGACATTAGTAATTTTATATATATGTTGTAGTGTGCGCCAATGAGCCGGCATGTTACTGTTACGAAATATTCCCAGTGCAGAGGACTCTACAAGACTGATATGGCTGAATGAAAGAGGAGTTATGTGTGGCCTGACAACACAGAGAAGGGTCATGTCTGAAGGAGAATAAGATCAGCCAAGGGGGAGGGAGAGGACAGAGGGAAAAAAAGAAGAGGAAATAAAGGGGAAAAAGATCCATTGGAGCAAGATTACAGGCAGACAGTGACAAATGGAAATGCTGAGTTTAGTGCAAGATAAAAAAACAAAACAATGTAAGTAATGATGAGAATCTTATTGCAGTGCAGTGGAATAAAAAGGCCTACATAGATTTAAAGGGGGACTAAGAATTTGGTTTCAGGTAAGAGCATTGCTACATGGGAAAATCTTCTTTTGTGCTACTGGGTAGCCATGACTTGGCACTATTCTCCTTCAACTTTTAATACATGAAAACCTGGCTTATTCCACCTACTGTTAACACTGACAACAACACCAAACCACAAGTGTTTCTTAGGTTCCTAATGCCGCGTACACAAGAGCGGATTTCTCGTCGGAAAAAGATATGACAGCTTTTCCGATGGGATTACGCTCAAGCTTGCCTTGCTTACACACGGTCACGCGAAAGTTCGCTTAAATTACCACCGTCAAGAACGCGGTGATGTACAACACTACGATGAGCCGAGAAAATGACGTTCAATGCTTCCGAGTATGCGTCGAATTGTTTCTGAGCATGCGTAGGGGAATTGCCACAGACGATCACATTTTCGGATAGGAACTTTTCCCGACCGAAAAATTGAGAGCATGCTCTCAATCTTTTGCTGGCTGGAATTCGGCCAGCAAAAGACAGATGGAGCATACACACGGTCGCATTTTCCGACGTAAAACTCTCGTCGGTCTTTTGCGGGCCGCAATTCCGATCGTGTGTACATGGCATAGGCGTTGTATAGCAGGTCAGGTTCTTAAAATTTAACAGTAGCCAGGTTATGGACATTGAAATATTTACATATTCATATCAGAAGCGTTTAAAATAAGTACTCAGTGACCTTTTTAGTTACAGCCATTGTGGAGCAATTCATCTTGTGCAAGTGCACTAAAGAAGCAGTAAAGTTGTTCAAGTTAAATCTTCTGTTTTTTTCCTGTATACCTACTCTGTGTTTACAGTGCATCCGGAAAGTATTCACAGCCCTTCCCTTTTTCCACATTTTGTTATGTTACAGCCTTAATCCAAAAAGGAATAAATTTGTTATTTTTCTCAGAATTTTGCAAACAATATCCCATAATGACAATGTGAAAGAAGTTTGCTTGAAATCTATGCAAATTAATTAAAAATAAAAAAGGAAAAAAATCCCATGTACATAAGTATTCACAGCCTTTGCTCAATACTTTGTTGAAGCACCTTTGGCACCAATTACCGTATTTATCGGCGTATAACACGCACAGGCGTATAACACGCACATTCATTTTAAGGGGGAATTTTCAGGAAAAAACCTTAAATTTTAAATAAGGAACTTTGAGGCAAAATAAGGGTCAGTGCCCATCTGCAGCCTAACCATTGCCATCAATGCAGCCTGATCAATGCCCATCTGCAGCCTCACAAGTGCCATCAATGCAGCCTCACCAGTCCACATCAATGCAGCTTCACCATTGTCATCAGTGCAGCCTGATCGATGCCCATCTGCAGCCTAGAGGGGACAGGGAGGGGGGTGGGACGAGCGCCGACAGATTACATACAGTGAGAATCTCCTATGATAGACAGAACAGTGGTCTAATGGCGGCCAAGGAGACGTGACTTCCTATTACAGAGGCCACCAAGTAAACAGAAGTTTCTCACTGTATGTAATCTGACGGCGCTCGTCCCGCCCCCTTCCCTGTCCCCTCCGAGGCAGCTAAAATTGAAGTATTGGCGTATAACACGCACACGCTATTTGCACCCAATTTTCATGGTGAAAAAGTGAGTGTTATACGCCAATAAATACAGTACATCCTTTTTGAGTATGATGCTGCAAGCTTGGCACACCTATTTTTGGGCAGTTTCTCCCATTCTTCTTTGCAGGACCTCTCAAGCTCCATCAGGTTGGATGGGGAGTGTCAGTTCACCGCCATTTTCAGATCTCTCCAAAGATGTTCAATCGGGTTCAAGTCTGGGCTCTGGCTGGGCCACTCAAGAACATTCACAGAGTTGTCCCGTAGTCACTCCTTTGTTATCTTGGCTGTGTGCTTAGGGTTGTTGTCCTGTTGGAAGATGAATCTTCACCCCAGTATGAGGTCCAGAGCGTTCTGGAGCAGGTTTTCATCAAGCATGTCTCTGTACATTGCTGCATTCATCTTTCCCTCAAATCTGACTAGTCTCCCAGTTCCTGCTGCTGAAAAACATCCCCACAGCATGATGCGACCACCACAATGCTTCACTGTAGGGATGATATTAGCCAGGTGATGAGCGGTGTCTGGTTTCCTCCGGAAATTACGCTTGCCATTCAGGCCAAAGAGTTCAAGCCTTGTTTCATCAGACCAGAAAATGTTGTTTCTCATGATCTGAGAGTCCTTCAGGTGCCTTTGGTAAACTCCAAGCGGGCTGTCATATACCTTTTACTGAGAAGTGGCTTCTGTCTGGCCACTGTACCATACAGGCCTGATTGGTGGAGTGCTGCAGAGATGGTTCTTCGTCTGGAAGGTTCTCCTCCCTCCACAGAAAAATGCTGGAGCTCTGTCAAAGTGACCATCGGGTTCTTGGTCATCTCCCTGACTAAGACCCTTCTCCCCCCATCGCTCAGTTTGGCCAATTCTAGGAAGAGCCCTGGTGGCTCCAAACTTCTTCCATATATGGATGATGGAGGCCACTGTGCTCATTGGGACCTTCAATGCAGCAGAAACTTTTCTGTACCCTTCCCCAGATCTGTGGCTTGGTACAATCCTGTCTTGAAGGTCTACAGACAATTCCTTGGACTTCATGGCTTGATCTGTGCTCTGACATGCACTGTTAACTGAGGGACATTATATAGACATGTGTGTGCCTTTCCAAATCATGTCCAATCAACTGAATTTACTACAGGTTGACTCCAATCAAGTTGTAGAAACATCTCAAGGATGATCAGTGGAAACAGGATGCACCTGAGCTCAACTTTGAGTGTCATGGCAAATGCTGTGAATACTTGTGTGCATGTGATTTTTTCTTTTTTCCTTTCTAATAAATTTGCAAAGATTTCAAACAAACTTTCTTTCACGTTGTCATTATGGGGTATTGTTTGCAGAATTTTCAGGAAAATAATGAATTTAATCAATTTTGGAAAAAGTCTGTAACGTAACAAAGTGTGGAAAAAGTGAAGCGATGTGAATACTTTCCAGATGCACTGTATATTAAAAAATACGAAGGCTGCTTATTCTTAAAGCGGAGTTCCACCCTAAAGTGGAACTCCCGCTCATCAGATTCCTCCCCCCCTCCGGTGCCACAATTGGCACCTTTCAGGGGGGAGGGGGGTGCAGATACCTGTCTAATACAGGTATCTGCAGCCACTTCCGGGCTTAGACAGCCGCAGAATATCCGCAGATGCCCCCCCCCCCCCACAGATGCCCCCCCCCGTTGTGTTCTGGGAAACACACAGTTCCCAGCACACAACGGGGACCAGTGTAGAGGCGCAGTGTGACTTGCGCATTCGCAGTAGGGAACCGGGCAGTGAAGACGCAGCGCTTCACTTCCCGATTCCCTGGCCGAGGATGGCGGCGGGGGCAGCCGAGAGCTGAGCGATTGATCGGCTTCGGCTGCCGACATCGCTGCACCCTGGGACAGGTAAGTGTCCATTTATTAAAAGTCAGCAGCTGCAGTATTTGTAGCTGCTGGCTTTTAATAATTTTTTTTAAGGTGCAGCTCCTCTTTAAGTGGTGGTGCAGGTGAGTGGCCCTGAACACACATTTTGTGCTGATAGCTTCCAGGTCCAGTAGCAGGTGGCTTCCCTGCTGATTATTGAACACAGGACGTTGCTTGCTTGGCACGGGTGTCATTCAAAGAACACTTTGCATTTTCTCAATGAATGCAAAGTGTTCTTTAATTGGGCGAGGTGGAGAGGTGGGGTGATGAAATTACAATCTCCACCTCATCCAACCAGAGAGCACTTTGCATTCATTGAGAAATTGTAAACTGCACCTGGGACCTGGGAGCTAGAAGAGATCACTGAAGCAGCAATGCCTACTACAGTGGTCCAAGCTGAACCAATGAAATCTAGCAAAACTATTCATACTTGGAATTCAACTTTGAACTAAAAAAGCTTCAGCTACCCCAATGCTGGCTGCCCCCTAACCCACCAACTATTGCACAGTGGTGCACTACAGTAAATGCTGTTCTGGGTAGGGAAAAGCGTACTTACCAGGGGTGTCCAAAACAATTTAATATTATTTGGTCCCCTTGGCTTACCACCTTGGGGATGGCTACCTAAACAGTTGGATCTCTTTTGTATCTGCCTGAGGGTGTTTTCGCTCTATGATAGGTCTATGGTCTCATGCCTTGCTATCTGGAAGAACATGTATGTATGAAGTTATATCTGTCTACACAACTTTATGGATACTTGCTTAAAGTGACTGTGTGCAGCGGCCCGCCCAGCTCCCGCTAATACCTACCTGAGCCCATCTCTATAAAGCGATTCTGCAGGAGAGACTAGGCTGCCCGGGACTCTCCCCTGGCTTCTGCTGCTGTCAATCAAAGTTAGTGAGCCAATGAGGAGAGAGAGGGGGAGGGGCCTAGCCATAGCTTCATGTCTGAATGGACACACTGAGCTGCGGCTCGGGTGCCCCATAACAAGCTGCTTGCTGTGGGGAGCTGCTTGCTGTGGGGGCACTCGTCAGGAGGGAGAGGCCAGGAGCGCCAAAGAGGGACCCGAGAAGAGGAGGATCTGGGCTGCTCTGTGCAGAACTACTGCACAGAGCAGGTTAAGTATAACATGTTTCTTATTTTTAAGCAAAAACAAACAAGACTTTAGTATTACATTAAGGAGGTATTATCTGACTAGCTTGACTATATATACTTGCTATAATAGGCATGCATACAGAGTGTACCAGGTGTGCCCTGGTACACCCTAACCACCCTGTGCAGCACAGATTATATCTTGTCCTTACTTCCTTTTATACTTGTCGTACTTGTTTGTAGTTACCTTGAATTGTAGGTAACCTAAAAAAGGACAAGGGCTGAACCACACAGCTATGAGTGTACAAGGGAGAGTAGCAGAAGAAGGTGAATATTGCAGCAAATGCTGACAAAGACAAAAGGATAAAATCTTGGGATTTTTTATACTTCAAGTAACTCACTGACTTACCAACAGAGCAATTCTCAGATGTACATCTCTACAAACAAAAGCTACTCTTGCAAAAAGAAACCAAATATATATATATATATATGGGAAAACCAAACAGGTTGAGTAAAAAAAACTGTTTCTTTGTTGCCAAAACAGTATAAAAATATAGTGTAAAAACTGTATATTTTTATTCAGTTTTGGCTACAAATAAATATTTTTTATCCAAACCTCATAAAGCCTCGCATTGACTTTTTAGTTTTCCTATATTTCTGGATTTAATTCGGCAAGTTGCAGTTTTTATTTTTATTTTAACAAGCGCTGACCTGTGTTTGTATTTCATTTTAATTTTTTATTAAACTGGAATTGGCCCTTATCGTCTTCTAAAAACCTGTGATCTTTTCACATGTAATCTGGGTATGCCCTGTTATAGCTCGCTACTGGAAGCAGGTAACAGATCTTCTGTCCCCAAGGTTATCATTAACTGTACCATGCACTCTTAGGATATGGCTTTTGGGTATTTTGGATGAGGAACAGTGGCAGAGGTATCACAGAGTTCCACCGAAAGAGACACTGGGGGTTATTTACTAAAGGCAAATCCACATTGCACTACAAGTGCACTTGCAAGTGCAGTCGCTGTAGATCTGAAGGGGACATGCAAGGAAAATAAAAAACAGCATTTTTGCTTGCACATGATTGGGTGATAAAATCAGCGGAGCTTCCCCTCATTTCAGATCTTCCCCTCAGATCTACAGCGACTGCACTTCCAAGTGCACTTGCGGTGAACTTGTAGTGCAGAGTGAATTTGCCTTTAGTAAATCAACCCCACTGTTTCTGTCTAGGAAGGCTATTGCACTCAAGTGGATTCAACCCAATCCTCCATCTGCTCGTACGTGAATAAAGATGGTGAATCAAATATTGACGTATTAAAAACTTGTATATGAACATAGAGGTTGTCCTAAGAAATACAATAAAATTTGGTATGTATGGTGTTCGACTCTACCCTTACTATTTCCAGTAATTAAAGCGGAGTTCCACACAAAAATGGAACTTCCACTTTTCGGAACCCTCCCCCCCTCCGGTGTCACATTTGGCACCTTTCAGGGGGGAGGGGGGTGCAGATACCTGTCTAAGACAGGTATTTGCACCCACTTCCGGCATAGACTCCCATGGGAGTCTATGGCTCTTCCTGTCCCTCCGCGCTGTCTCCTGGGAAACACACAGCTCCCAGGAGATAGCGGGGACCAGTTACGATGCGCAGCGCTACTTGCGCATGCGCAGTAGGGAACCGGGAAGTGAAGCCGCAACGCTTCACTTCCTGATTCCCTCACCTAGGATGGCGGCGGCAGCTGCCGAGAACTGAGCGGGTTCTCGGCGTCGCCTGCCGACATCGCTGGACCCTGGGACAGGTAAGTGGCCATGTATTAAAAGTCAGCAGCTGCAGTATTTGTAGCTGCTGGCTTTTAATATTTTTTTTTTTTAGGTTGATGTAGGTGGACCCCTGCTTTAAGAAAGCACAAATTACTTGGCTCACTGACTCAGGGGTAAGGTACAGTAATTATCAGAACCCAGTCCTCTTAATGCAGATTTCATATACCCAGGGGTAAAGCTGTGAATTATTTTATGTTTCTTTTGGCTTTTGTGATCCAAGCAAAGCTGTATATGTATTTTCAAATAATTTCATACATGTCGGTTTAAGTGCACTTTATATCAGGGGCGGCCCTGATATAAAGGGCGCACGGGCGCTGCCTCCTCTCTCCAGCCCCCCCCCCCCCATGACTAATGGATAGATTCATGCATTGCGTGAATCTATCCATGGCCATTGCTGCCACCCCCTATTCAGGCATCCGGACCCTTTTCGGACGTCGGGCGCCTGAATTCCTGCGGCGGGGGTGTTTTTTTGAAGCACCTGATAAGCGCCATAGGCTCTAATAGGCTACAAAAAAGGTGGACTATCAATAATGGAACAACAGAGGAGGGGCAAGCATGGAGGACACAGGAGCCATCCCACAGCTCGCCGCCATCGCCCGCTGCCTGACCCGCCACTAAGATGGGGTAAGTTCCGGGCAGACAGCAGGCAGGCAGGCGGGGCCACAGTGGCGGCATTTGATGGGCACAGTGGCTGCATTTGATGGGCACAAGTGGCTGCATTTTATGGGCACAAGTGGCTGCATTTGATGGGCACAAGTGGCTGCATTTGACGGGCACAAGTGGCTGCATTTAACGGGCACAAGTGGCTGCATTTGATGGGCACAAGTTGCTGAATATGATGGGCACATGTGGCTGCATTTGACAGGCACAGTAGCTGCATTTGATGGGCACAAGTGGTTGCATATGATGGGCACAAGTGGCTGCATATGATGGGCAGGAGTGGCTGCATTTGATGGGGCACAAGTGGCTGCATTTGATGGGCACAAGTGACTGGATATGATGGGCACAAATGGCTGCATTTGATGGGCACAAGTGGCTGCATATGTTGGGCACAGTGGCTGCATTTGATGGGTACAGTGGCTGCATTTGATGGGCACAATGGCTGCATTTGATGGGCACAGTGAGGTTGCAATTGATGGGGTTTTTTTTTTCAGTATTTTTCAGTTTGTTTGCGCCCCCCCCCCCCCCCCCAAAAAAAAAATATTTTGAGCACCAGCCGCCACTGCTTTATATGCTATGGTGCTCATGTTGAGCAATATATGGAATATGTTAATGTACTGCACAATCGTCAATAAAAAGAGTTAAAAAAGCAAACAAAAACCTGTGATCAATTCAAGAAACGTCCTCCTTGCGGTTTAAAATGATTTCCGTATTAGTAAAGAAGGCTGGCCATACATATAAAGAAATTGTTGTTTGATATAATGAATGTTTTAATTCAATCTTATATTTTAGAAATAATGTTATACCAAAAGGCCAATTCGATCAATAATCCATCAGAAAACTCAATCTAATTCATAACTTTTTCTTTTGTTATATTGGTTATATGGTGGTCCATGGTGCTTGTGGTCGGCCCGTGTGCATCATGGTAACGCAAGTGCAAAAATACCAGAAGCAGCATGGCACCATTGATAACCCCAGATGGTACACTAGGGTGCTACGGAACCCCAATTGGGAAATTCTGATCTAGTCAACCTTTCATCAATGATTAATTGTTTTGATCGTTTCTAAGTTTTGTTTCAAAATAGCTGATTGGAACTGATACATAATCGCCAGCATTTGAAATAAAAACAATTATAAGTAAAGGTAGCTCATTAAAACCTCTACATTTTGCTTTCTGTAGCACTTTGGCAAGATTTCCCTTTCACTTCCTGAGAGAAGTACAAGGCATCCAATGTGTGGAATATGTGCAGTGAGATAAGAAAAGCAGTGAGACACATCGCAAACAGATCCTTCATATCTAAGGTGCAAATATAGATGCCCCCATGTACAGGGTTAAATAAAAACTATTTATAGATGGCAACTGTCCTGAATTTGCCAGGACAGCCCCACAGCTATGTGCTCTGTCCCAGTGATGCTATGTTTGGGCTGTATCTAGAGGTCACAGAATCACTCTTTTTGTGTGGCCAGGGGTGACAGTATCCCTGCGACTGGGACAAAGAGTGTGGCTAGTATGCAGGGTTGCCAAGCGCCAGTGAATTTACTGACAGTTTGTAAAAAATCTGTAATTTTTTTACAACTGCCAGTAAATATCAAGGGCTGATAATTTCATGATGTGTTGACCTTTTTAAGTGTAAATCAAGCAAATTACTTTGTTATAGGTATTGTCAGTGTTTCCATATCATGTTTATACTGTTCAAACATTCACTGTGTTAGTTTTCAATAGGAGTTCTGTAATTTCTCAGGTTACCAGTAAAAAATGTGCTCCGCCAGTAAATTTTCCATGTTTTGTCAGTAAAAATTTCTGCGGGAGGTTGGCAACCTTGCTAGTATGTAAAAGTGGAAAGTATGCTAAGTGCAAAAAACAAGGTTTGTAATACATTACCATGCACTGATTAACATTAAAATCATCACGTTCACATGTATAGCTAAAAACAAGTGAACATCCCCCCCCTTTCAGGAAGCCTTTTGTGAGACCGGAGGCCAGCAAGTATGATAATACAAACTCACATAAACAGTGTTACATAAATTTGCATAGTGAGTCAATGCCATTAAACATGGATACCAACTATATATACCAACTATAGGGCCTCATAAATGCCTTAGTTTGTTCCAGCATTAAAGACATTCCCTGTTAGGGGCCCACTCAAGAGAGCTATCCACATACACTCCAGCGGGGGGGGTTACGGAAGTGATTGAGGATCGCTCTGCATTAAAATGTACTGCATTCAATGAACACTTGTGTGTATTGAGCTGTACACATCGATATACATTCCCTAATCCTCGCAGCTCCGGAGAGCACTCGGTGATGGCAGTAATGTGCATCTTTTATCCTAATTTGGTGCTTGTGTATACAAATCCTGGCATTAATCAGAGATTTCACATAGAGGTTCTAAGTGTAAAGGCTGCTTGTAGATCCCTGGGACCCCAGATCTAGTGGTGGCAGGGGTGTCCCGTACATTAAGGGCGCACGGGCGCCGCCTCTCCTTTCCATCACCGGCGCCACCCCTATTCATGCGTCCGGCCCCTTTCAGGATGCCGGGTGCATGAATTACAAGGGCTGGGTTTTTTTTAAGCACCTTATTAGAGCCAGAGGCTCTAAAAGGCTTCAAAATAGGGTGGTCTCCGGACACAGAGCATTGCACTCAGAGCCCACCCACATGTGTCAGAATAGCGAATAAATAATCGCTATTCTAACACTGAATCGCCTCTCCGCCAATTACCATTCTGTGAAAATAACAATAATAGGTTTTGGACTCTTGAGACAATCGTTTGGCACTCTCTCTATTATCAATGGTCCCCTGATACAGTGCCTTGAAAAAGTATTCATACCCCTTGAAATTTTCCTCCTATTGTCATGTTACAACCAAAAACGTAAATGTATTTTATTGGGATTTTTTGTGATCGACCAACACAAAGTGCCACACAATTGTGAAGTGAAAGGAAAATGATAAATGGTTTTCAAATTTTTTTGCAAATAAATATCTGTAAAGTGTGGCGTGCATTTGTATTCAGCCTCCTTTTCTCTGATACCCGTAACTAAATTTAAAACCAATTGCCTTCAGAAGTTACCTAATTAGTAAATAGAGTCCACTTGTGTGTAATTTATTCTCAGTATAAATACACCTGTTCTGTGAAGCCCTCAGAGGTTTGTTTTAGAAATCTGTATTGAATAAAAAGCATCATGAAGGCCAAGGAACACACCAGACAGGTCAGGGATAAAGTTGTGTAGAAGTTTAAAGCAGGGTTAGGTTATAAAAAAATTCCAAGTTTTGAACATCTCACAGAGCACTGTTCAATCCATCATTCGAAAATGGTAAGAGTATGGCACAACTGCAGACCTACCAAAACATGGCCGTCCACCTAAACTGACAGGCTGGGCAAGGAGAGCAGAGAAGCTGCCAAGAGGTCCATGGTAACTCTGGAGGAGCTTCTGAGATCTACAGCTCAGGTGGGAGAATCGGTCCACAGGACAACTATTCGTCATGAGCTCCACAAATCTTTCCTTTATGGAAGAGGAAAGAAGAAAGCCATTGTTGAAAGAAAGCCATAAGAAGTCCTGTTTGCAGTTTGCAAGAAGCCATGTGGAGGACACAGCAAACATGTGGAAGAAGGTGCTTTGGCCAGATGAGACCAAAGTTGAACTTTTTGGCCTAAAAGCAAAATGCTATTTGTGGCAGAAAACTAACACTGCACATCACCCTGATCACACCATCCCCACCATGAAACATGGTGGTGGCAGCATCATGTTGTGGGGATGCTTTTCTTCAGCAGGGACAAAGAAGCTGGTCAGAGTTGATGGGAAGATGGATAGAGGGCAATCTCAGAAAAAACCTGTAATGCCGCGTACACACAAGCGGACTTTTCGACTGGACTGGTCCGACGGTCTATCCGACAGACTTTCGGCGGACTTCCGACAGACTTTCCCAACGAACAGACTTGGCTACACACGATCACACCAAAGTCTGACGGATTTGTACGTGATGACGTACGACCAGACTAAAATAAGGAAGTTGATAGCCAGTAGCCAATAGCTGCCCTAGCGTCGGTTTTCGTCCGTCGGACTAGCATATAGATGAGCGGACTTTGAAAACAATAGGGCAGCGCCGCCAAACCGCCGCTGCAGCCGAATAGGGGTTAAAACCGCCCCGCTAGCGGCCGAATAGTGCTGCTAAAAGGACAGTAAAGCGGCGCTAAAAATAGCACCGCTTTACCACCGACGCCTGCCCGCCCCAGTGTGAAAGTAGTCTAAATGTATCTTTTTATTGATACTTAAAGTTAAAGCTTGGGTCCGCTGACATCGAGGGCCCCCGATCAGCTGCATCCTGCTCATCGTCTTTGTCATCATCTGAATCTAGAGAGTAGGATTCTGGTGGATCTGGAATTGGCATATCCTCACCATGGGGTAAAGGACGCAGTGCAGATGGAATATTTGGATATTCCATGGTCCACTTCTTTATTCTTAAGATCCCTTTTGCAATTGGGGAAACCATACAAAAAAAGAATTGATACTTTGATAAGTGGGTTCTCTCCACACCATTGACACTGCGAAAGGCATGGATTTTTCTTCTTGTTTAGCCAATGGCGCAGATAAGTTGCACATGTAATGCAACAATAATGAGGGGCCCAACTCTTGTACTGATCTCCTATTTTGCATCAAAACTATAGCCTTTTTTACCACTACCGTCATGATGTTATCTGCGTTTTTTTACACAGTTTAGAGGCATCTTGGCTTCTGAGTGAAACTATCACACTTCTGTTCCTTGGAAATGTTAGGCAATGACACTTTCACAAGTCACCAGATATAACTGTATCATGCATAGATCTGACCAAGACAAATGTACCTTGCAATAAAAGAACAATAAATTACAGGTAGGTAATAATCTTTAGTCTTAAAGTGAAGATAAATTTATACACTTCCATGTGGTACCATTTTCATTGTTCTACTGTACTCTGTAGAGAGGTTACCAGGCATCATGATTATCAGACATCTCCCTCGCTTGAAGGCAAATGTAGTCACCTGTATATGAATCTTTATTGTCAAAAATATCTTTAAAACTTTAGACAACCAGCACCTTTATCACCTGTTTTCTAAGACATCTAATTCAAATGTGTAAGAATTTAAATATTTTATCTCAGAGGTGGATAATTTCCCAAAATTTGTAGACCAGTGTTATCTTTCTATGATAGCACCAGTAAAGGATTTTGGACAGTTGTTTGGTGCTCTTTCTTCCCACATTGACTCTGTGATAGGCGCTGGTTGTCTTTTATCTTCCTGTAATAATAACAATAAAGGATCTGGAACTCTTGAGACCATCATTTGGTGTTCTCTCATTTATCAGGTAGATGTTTGGAATGGAGGGGATGTGTACAGAACAGGGCAGCCTGGGATTGGAAAGTAGTTGACAGGTGAGCAGCATAGACATGACAAACCAATGCAGGGGAGGAATGGGGTGATCAGAACCTACAGGAGCGATGCAGAAGGGGTGAAAGTGAATAAAGGGGGGGGGGAACACTGTGAGCATGCTGGCAGATGGGGGGAGAAGGGAGGACAAGAAGAAAGAGTTAAGAAAGAGAAGGTGAAAAGGGGAGGGAAGAAGGCAGGGACAGAAGGAAAGAGAAGGAGAGGAGGGGGGAGAGGTGGGACGGGAGATTGGCTCTCAGCATTCTGACAATGCCTTGAAATATCTTACTTTTGCTCAGTTTATCTGCGGGCTGCCATTCACACGCAGCGTAATATGGACAGAGCGCTGAGCTCCGACTATTAGACGGCTCTGTGCGCAGCCCGGACACACCGACCTTCCATCTCCGACCTCTCCGTGTGTGTGTGTGTGTGTGTCCTCCCATCCCGAGCCGGGTCCATGGAGAAAGCCAAAGAGGAGAATGACACCACCGAGCGCTGGGGGAAAGCCGAGGACATAACGGACACCGACAGGGGCATCATCAAGGAGACCTGGGAGAGGATCTATGCCAACTGTGAGGACGCCGGGGTCTCCATACTCATCAGGTAATCACATACCCCCTCCGCCTGGCACTGCCACTCGGCACCGTCACTACCTACCTACCCTACACTGCACTGCCACTCGGCACCGTCACTACCTACCTACCCTACACTGCACTGCCACTGAGCACCGTCACTACCTACCTACCCTACACTGCACTGCCACTCAGCACCGTCACTACCTACCTACCCTACACTGCACTGCCACTGAGCACCATCACTACCTACCCTACACTGCCAGCACGGGGCACCATCACTACCTACCTACCCTACACTGCACTGCCACTGAGCACCATCACTACCTACCTACCCTACACTGCACTGCCACTGAGCACCATCACTACCTACCTACCCTACACTGCCAGCACGGGGCACCATCACTACCTACCTACCCTACACTGCCAGCACGGGGCACCATCACTACCTACCTACCCTACACTGCACTACCACTGAGCACCGTCACTACCTACCTACCCTACACTGCACTGCCACTGAGCACCATCACTACCTACCTACCCTACACTGCCAGCACGGGGCACCATCACTACCTACCTACCCTACACTGCACTGCCACTCAGCACCGTCACTACCTACCTACCCTACACTGCACTGCCACTGAGCACCATCACTACCTACCTACCCTGCACTGCCAGCACGGGGCACCGTCACTACCTACCTACCTACCTACCTACCTACCTACCTACCCTACACTGCCAGCACGGGGCACCATCACTACCTACCTACCTACCCTACACTGCCAGCACGGGGCACCGTCACTACCTACCTACCCTACACTGCACTGCTACCTTCTACTATATAGTACCATCACTACCTACCTACCTACCCTGCACTGCCAGCACAGGGCACCATCACTACCTACCTACCCTACACTGCTACCTTCTACTACATAGTACCATCACTACCTACCCACCCTGCACTGCACTGCCAGCACGGGGCACCATCACTACCTACCTACCTACCCTACACTGCTACCTTCTACTACATAGCACCATCACTACCTACCTACCCTGCACTGCTACCTTCTACTACATAGTACCATCACTACCTACCTACCCTGCACTGCTACCTTCTACTACATACTACCATCACTACCTACCTACCTACCCTGAACTGCTACCTTCTACACAGCACCATCACCAACTACCTACTGAACACTGCACTGCTACCTTCTACTACATAGCACCATCACTACCTACCTACCCTGCACTGCACTGCTACCTTCTACTACATAGCACCATCACTACCTACCTACCTACCCTGCACTGCTACCTTCTACTACATAGTACCATCACTACCTACCTACCTACCCTGCACTGCTACCTTCTACACAGCACCATCACCAACTACCTACGGAACACTGCACTGCTACCTTCTACTACACAGCACCATCACTACCTACCTACATACACTGCACTGCTACCTTCTACTACACAGCACCATCACTACCTACCTACCCTGCACTGCTACCTTCTACTACACAGCGCCATCACTACCTACCTACCCTGCACTGCTACCTTCTACTACACAGCACCATCATTACCTACCTACATACACTGCACTGCTACCTTCTACAACATAGCACAATCACTACCTACCTACCCTGCACTGCTACCTTCTACTACACAGCACCATTACTACCTACCTACCCTGCACTGCACTGCCACCATCTACTACACAGCATGATTACTACCTACCTAACCTGCATTGCCACCATCTACTACACAGCACCATCACTACCTACCTACCTAACCTGCACTGCCACCATCTACTACACAGCACCATCACTACCTACATACCTACCAACCCTGCACTGCTACCTTCTATTACACAGCACCATCATTACCTACCTACCTACACTGAACTGCTACCTTCTACTACATAGCACCCTCATTACTTACCTACCTACACTGCACTGCCACCATCTACTACATAGCATGATCACTACCTACCTACTTACCTACCCTGCATTGCCACTATCTACTACACAACACCATCACTACCTACCTACTTACCTACCCTGTATTGCCACTATCTACTACACAACACCATCACTACCTACCTACTTACCTACCCTGCACTGCCACCTTCTACTACACAGCACCATCACAACCTACCCACCTACTGCCACCATCTACTACATAGCACGATCCCTACCTACCTACTTACCCACCCTGCATTGCCACCATCTACTACACAGCACCATCACTACCTACCTACTTGCCTACCCTGCACTGCCACCATCTACTACATTACGATAACCACCTACCTACCCTGCACTGCTACCTTCTATTACACAGCACCATCATTACCTACCTACCTACACTGAACTGCTACCTTCTACTACATAGCACCATCATTACTTACCTACCTACACTGCACTGCCACCATCTACTACATAGCACGATCCCTACCTACCTACTTACCCACCCTGCATTGCCACCATCTATTACACAGCACCATCACTACCTACCTACTTACCTACCCTGCACTGCCACCATCTACTACATTACAATAACTATCTACCTACCCTGCACTGCCAGCATGTACTATAAGCACAATTACCATCTACCTACCCACCCTGCACTGCCACCATCTAAACAGCACCATCACTACCTACCTACTTACCCTGTACTGCCACCATGTACACAGCATGGTCACTACCTACCTATCGACCAATCATGCACTGCCACCATGTACTACACAGCCTAATCACTCTCTACATACCTACCTATCATGCACTGCCACCATGTACTACACAGCACAATCACTCTCTACATACCTACCTATCATGCACTGCCACCATGTACACAGCATGATCACTCTCTACCTACCTACCTACCATGCACTGCCACCATGTACACAGCACAGTTTCTCTCCACCTACCGACTTATCATGCACTGCCACCATGTACACAGCATGATCACTATCTACCTACCTACCATGCACCGCCACTATGTACACAGCATAATCACTCGCTACCTATCTACTGTGCACTGCCACCATGCATAGAGCACCATCACTCTCTACCTACCATGCACTGCCACCATGTACACGGCACGATCACTTTCCACCTACCTACCTACCATGCACTGCCATAATGTACACAGCACCATCTCTCACTATTAACCTACTATGCTTTGCCACCATGCACACTGTCACACAGCACCTACACTCTGTACCTATCTACCATGCACTGCCACCATACATGGAGTACAATTCCCCCTACCTACAATGCACTGCCAATATGCACATAGCACCATCACTCAGTCTCTACCTACCTACCATGCCCACAGCACCATCTCTTACTCTCTATCTACTTTGCACAGCCACAACACTCCCCATGAACAAATACATGTAACGGTGGCCACACACTTCAATATTACTATGAAATTGATGTGCGATTCAATCAAAACAAGCAAACTGTCGAATAGACATTACTTCCCTTCCTATTGAATTCGATTGGATTCAATCAAATGATTGGCCAGGGTGGAAAATGATCAATTATGTTGCATTGATCATGTACTGAGATGCTTTTTTCATTAATTGAATTCGATTTTATTTCAATCAATCAGATTCTCAGATTACAAAAAAAATTACAAGAAAAAAAGGAGATGCAATTAATCATTTATGATCATATCATCCAACTATCGTTCGAAAATCTACTTCCATGTATGTGTGATGTGAATTGAATGAGTTATCAACTATCAGAAGAGAGTGATCAGAAAATAAATGTGTGCATACCATCTTCACAGAATGGGGGCCCACCAATTGTTCTGTGCCACAGTTACAAATAGGAGTTCCCCTGCCTGGCAGTCTGTCCTGATTTCCTTACAGGTTTGTATCCGGTTGGTGTTTGTATCCTGTATAAGTTTCAGCCAATCTGACTGTACAATCACTAGGCAGCCTCCTAATCTTATCAGTCAAAATCTTAATGGATTTATGGCTGCCAATTTCCTCCCAGGCCTCTCAACCTGGTTTGGTCTGAATCAATTGCAAGGGAAGTTATGACTATTTGATCATTTTCTGGTTCGATTGTTTTGACCAAATTCCACATTAATCAGATAATAAAATCAAACCATACAGCTTTACCAAAACTATGTAAAATGAGGACCTACCTCATCTATCCAATGGATCTGTATTCAATCAGGCACTACATAGCTGTGCAAATTGTACAATCCGATTGTAGTGTATGCAGTGAGTTTAAGAACTACCAACAGCTATGTAATACAAGGACCTGCCTAGTTGTATACAAATGGATTGCATCTTTTAGCTAAGTCCTCATATTACATGGTTTTGGTATATTTAAAGTTGATTGTACAAAGCTTGTGCGGTCCAATTGTCACGTGTATGGTGACCCATGGGGACCTGAACACAGTGAATGACTTGAGATCACCCCGGGGATCCTGATGTCATAATATCCTGGGCAAAGTCATCCTGTGACTGCTCTGTTTATGTTACATTTTCTATTTTTTACTCGTCCTTGGCATGTTCCAGCAGGGGGATTCTGACAAGTGTGTGTAGGGACAATGAGGACAGCTCAATGGTAACATCATTTCACTGCTGGATCTGATCATCCTTCCTCTCTATTATCTATTATGCCTAGCTCCACTTCCTATATTTGTTTAACCTTTTCTGTTTGTTATGAGAAATATTTTCTTGTTTTTCTTACTTACTTCTACAAGATCAACTGACAAAGCTAACACACCAGGATAAAAAGATTTGTTTTTAAAAAGTGACAGTTGTTCTCAGGATTTGAAAATGACATTCACGTGGCGAAAAGAAAGATCCTTATCCTTGTGTTAAAGGTTGTGAATTCAGCTAATCCTAAACATTTTTTTTACTTTGATACATTCCCTGCACTAAAGGGGTTGTAAACCTTTGAGGTTTTTCACCTCGATGCATTCTATGCATTGAGGTGAAAAACCTCCTGTAATTCTGCAGCCCCCCCCCCCCCCTCCCCGAGCCCCTGTTTTACTTACCTGTACCCCCTCTATCTTGTCCCGGAGACGAGCACACCAGGAAAAGCTGGTGTCTCGGGTCCTGATTGGATGGATTGATAGCAGCGCAGCCATTGGCTCCCGCTGCTGTCAATCAAATCCAATGACCCGGGGACGGGGCTGAGTCATACATTCGGCTTCTATGGACGCCGAATGAATGACTCGGGAGCGCACCCGCAAGGTAACCCCCTCGGGAGAGCACTTCTCCTAGGGGGTTATCTAATGCGGGGAGGAGCTGCGAGAGCCACCAGGGGACCTCAGAAGAGGATGTTTGGGGCCACTCTGTGCAAAACGAGCTGCACAGTGGAGGTAAGTATGATATGTTTGTTATTTAAAAAAAAAAACGAAGCTTTAGTGTCACTTTTTAAGGTAAAAAATGTTTTGGTAGTAGTATGCCCCTTAACCCCCCTTATACTTACCTGACTCCTCACTCTATCCAGTGCCTGTCTGTAGTGGCTTTCTCCACTCTCCCAGGCTTTGCTGAGGCAGCAGGAGCCATTGGCTCCCTCTGCTGTCAGTCATATCCTGTGATGAGGGGGATGGGCCGAGCTGTGCTCTTTGCGTGTATGGACTCAGTCAGCGCGGCTTGGAAGCCAGCCTGCAGGTGCACTCCCATAGCAAGTGGGTTGCTATGGGGGCACACTAAGAAGAGGAGGAGCCAGGAGGGCCTGTGGGGGACCCGAGAAAAGGAGGTTTGGGGCCACTCTGTGCAATTCCACTGCAGATAAGTATAAACAGGTTTGTTATTTAAAAAAAAAAAAATAGTATTTACAATTTAAAATTTTAAGCATTGTTGACATTTTGCATTTATTTCATAAAAAAATTAGATGTAGCAAAATAGTTTAGAACAGCCTTTCTCAACCAGGCTTCTGTGAATCAGCCCTAGCGTTCCTCTAAAGCAGGGTTTTTCAACCAACATTCCATGGAATCCTAGGGTTCCTCCAGAGATTGTTAGGTGCTCCTTGAGCAATGAGCATTTTCTGCCTCTCAGATTAGTTCCCACTAACACCATTGATGTTTTTAGCTATCTGTAAGGGGGTAATTCTTCCCAATGACCACAAGTGTAAGGAGCATTCTTCCCACTGACCATCACACTAATGTATCATGAGTTGTAGATATAGTAATTTTTAGCAGGGGTTCCCTGAGACCAGAAATTTATTTCAAGGGTTCCTTTGTGTTGAAAAGGTTGAGGAAGGCTGCTGTACTGTAGAGGTTGCTAGGAAATCTTTGAGCTTTGCTGGGTTGACCTCCCATTGCTGGGGACTATGTCACTTGGTAGAACCAACTACATGGCACCAGTGGATCCTCCCCTCATATGTCTCAGATAAGTTACCCTTACCAGCAAGGGATGGATTCTTCCCATTGAATAACAATGTAACAGAGAATTCTTTCCAGTGGCCAGCAATGTCACAAAGCATTCTTCACACTGACCACCAATGCAAGGGGTCGTGTCTCAACAGATCACCAATGTCAATGACAAAAGTCTGAGGGTCTGTTTTAATTTCCTCTCTTGCCATTATTATTAGATTAATTTTGATTTAATAAATATTACTGAAAATACTTTTGTTCGTACAAGGGGGATGTTGAATAATTATCCACCTTGAATATTAATTATTATTTATTACAGGTATTTAAACTCTAGGGACGCCAAATATTTAAACTCTAGGTGTGTCACATTCTTTAACTTTTTGCTTATTATTACTATATCTAAATCTTGTTGATCATACCAATGTACCATGAGCTGTAGATGTAAGTATTTTCAGCAAAGGATTACTGAGACTAAATTATTTCACTAAATTATTTCACGAGTTCCTCTAGGGCAGTGATGGCGACCCTCGGCACCCCAGGTGTTTTGGAACTACATTTCCCATGATGCTAGTGTAGTTGAGCATCATGGGAAATGTAGTTCCAAAACATCTGGGGTGCCGAGGGTCGCCATCACTGCCCTAGGGTAAACTGGTTGCGAAAGTAGGACATACCTGCTGTTTAAAAGTATTGTTTTTAATTTATCAATGTAGATACATGGCACCTAGATAAGAAAAGAGAAAACTAAAGTTGCCTATGGATATAAGATGATAATCAAAATATCTCACTGTCAAATGCTCGCTCTATAGATTGCAACATTAACATGCATTTTAGTGCAGACCAAGTGTGCACGTTTTTGCCCTAAAGAGCCAACCCTACAAAACACCATAATATTAAGGGGGCATTATCAACTGACAAGGAAAAGCCAGCTAACATGGACGCTTGCACCAAAAGTGCTTAGCCTGGGGTTGCCTGTACAGGTAGCAGACTGACAAAGGACTTTTACTCATTTTCCATCAAGACCATAATTGTCCAGAATAGGTGACAATCTTCTCATGCAAATAAGCACCCTTAAAACAATCTGAGAATGGAAGTTTAGAATTTAGTAGATGGAAAATAGAGAAATATATAACAACTAAACAAGTTAGTAATGGTCGTTTGCAGTTGATTTATGTAATTTTGAAATTTTTTGAAAACTACAGTAACATGGCTAAAATAAAGATCCTGTTGAAGGTCGAGGAATTCAGCTTATTTAGTTGAAAGTAATACTGACATTTTGTATTAAATGTACAGGAAATGTAGATATTGTCAAAGCATTAAAAAAAAAAAAAAAAAAAAAAGAACCATAAGGAAATAACAGATACCTGAACGCTAAGAAGACCATTTGAGCATGTTTATTAGGTATAAACATCAGGGATGTCCAAGCTTGAATCAAAACTTATTAGAAACCTGCCTGTCTGCAGTTGCTAAAAGCTGGATTTTGATTGGATAACAGGGGTTACTGTACCACTATTTCTTTGGTATTGAAATAGGGTCCATATAGGAAAGCTTCAATCCTGACTCCCCTTATAGATGTTTTAATCAGTCATCCCAATAGTGCTATTATTGGCAAAAGCAGGGAAGAGCATGCTGGGACAGTTTTCTTGGCTGCTCTTACACTTATATATCGCAATGATTTGTTTAAATTTACAGTCTTAGAGGTGGATGTTAATTTAAAAATATGATCTTCAACAGTTCTAACATTTAGTTCGCTTTTATAGTAGTAACATTATAAAATATATAAAAAAAAAATCCTGCCCAGGCCAATTTTCAGTTTTCAGCACTGTCGCACTTTTAATGTCAATTGTGCGGTCATGCAACACTGTACCCAAATGAAATTTTTATAATTTTTTTCCTCACAAATAGAGCTTTCTTTTGGTGGTATTTGATCACCTCTGCGGATTTTATTTCTTGCACTATAAACAAAAGAACAGTGACAAGTTTGAAAAAAACACAATATTTTTTACTTTTTGCTATAATAAATATCCCAATTTAAAAAAAAAAAATTTCCTCAATTTAGGCCGATATGTATTCTTCTACATATTTTTGGTAAAAAAAAAAACGCAATAAGCGCATATTGATTGGTTTTCACAAAAGTTATAGTGTCTGCAAAATAGGTTATAGATTAATAACATTTCTATTATTTACTTTTTTTTTTTTACCAGTAATTGCGGCAATCTGCGATTTTTATCATGACTGTGACATTGCGGCGGACATATTGGACACTTTTGACACTATTTTGGGACCATTCACATTTATACATCGATCAGCACTATAAAAATGCACTGATTATTGTATAAATGTTACTGGCAGGGAAGGGGTTAACACTAGGGGGCGATCAAGGGGTTAAATGTGTTACCTAGGAGTGATTCTAACTGTAGGGGGATGGGACTCACAAGAGGAGGAGACTGATTGGTGTTCCTCTGTACTGGGAACACATGATCGGTCTCCTCTCACCTGACAGGATGTGGATCTGTGTGTTTACACACACAGATCCACGTTCCTGCTCCGTTATCGGGCAATCGTGGGTGCAACCGCCGGGGCACGATGGAGCAATCGCCGGGCACGCGCATCGGCTCCCAAATGACGCGGTGCGCGCGTGCCCCCTAGACAGCCAGGAAGCCAAGGACGTCATATGACGCCCGCCCAGGATGGGAGATCCCTCCTGCGGACGTCATTTGATGATGGCTGGGATGGGAAGTGGTTAATAAGAACCCATACCAGCCAATCAAATGTTATTCATTCTCTGTGGGTTACTGCACTTTGCTAATACCATAGCTGTTTGCTTTATCAATAAGTTCAATACTGTTTTTCTTTTTTTTGCTAAGAAATGTAACATAGTATTACAGCAAGATGTGATCTTGCTACCTGTTCAGTTTTTCATTGGCCAATGGGGATACATAACACCTAGAGTCTGAACAAGGATGATGAGGGTATGATGAAGGTTTAGAAAGAAAAGAGAAAATTGAAGGTGCCCATAAACATTAAATGGTAGTAGAAAAAAAATCTGTTCTATATGCTTGCTCTATAGAACAATTGCCACATTAAAGAGGAACTGCCGTCTGCTCACATAATTTGTAAAAAAATCAACATCTTTGCCATTCTGAAGCTTCCTTCCAACCACTTTGCATATTATTTTATATATACAGTACTGTGATTCTGTACTTGCCAAATATGCTTCAGAAATCTCCCTCCACTGAGTCTGGCTACAACCATTTTAACTGTGGGCAGCTGAAGCTGCTGTCTGTTCACTTCCTGGATTTACACAGACACACAGAGGCATACCTCCAGCTCTGCAGCTCTCGTTGGCCCTTTTATGACTCATCCCCCCCTCCCTTCCTGGCAAACTCTCACAAGAGTGAACGAGATATCTGTGCATGATGTCATAAGCCTAGGCTTTTTACCAGACAAGAAACAGGAAGAGGGCTGTATAAAAGGTATTTACTGGCAGAAAAAAAAGTTTTACTATCCAAAGTTAAAACAACAAGTGCAGAGTTTGGACTCTTTCACTGAGATCGATCGGCCTGGGGGTGCCTGAGAAAGTTCTAGACTGACAGTGGACCTATAGTCATTTCCCAGTTTGACCATAATTGATGACAGTTGTCTCATGTGACCTTAGAATAAGAAGACAGGAATAAAGAATGGATGTTTAGAAATCAGTAAATGGAATATAGATATACAGCATTGTCTTCTTATAACAAAAACAACGCATTCTCATTTCCAGCACAAAACCCAAACTCAATGAGCTTTTTCTCTGCTTATGGGTAAGTGGGTGGAATGATGCAAATCATTTCTTTTTGTCTCTTTTAGCCATCTGTGCATCCCTAACTTCTGATGTATAGAACAGATACAGCCATCATTTTACAGAGCAAGTATTACCAACTTGCATACAGCTGTTTCAGGCTTCTTAGCCCTCATAAGTGCAAAATATGTCTTTACTGGCTCTATGGCGTAAGTAGGGCTTGTGAGTCCAAGATATTGTAAATCCTTAAAAAGGATATACGTAAAAAATGCACAAAATAGAAAGGCAAAAAAAAAACTTCTATAGTGTTCCTGAAGGCAGGGGCGTTGCTAGGTCTACAAAAGATCTGGGGCTAGAGTCCATAGCAGCGTAGTAAAGAGAGTCATACGCTTGGGCAGGCATACACATGTATATACAGCAATATACTTGTGTTTGTGTATATATCCCTAGAGAGCCCCCCACTTACATCAGGGTCCCCAGAGAATCCCCCTTTTATCAGGGTCCCCAGAGAACCCCCCCTTACATCAGGGTCCCTTGAAAGCCTCCTCCTTGCATCAGGGTTCCCAGAGAGCCCCCCACTTACATCAGGGTTCCCAGAGAGCCTCACTTACATTAGGGTCCCCAGAGAGCCTCTCCCTTAAATCAGGGTCCCCAGAGAGCCTCCCCCTTAGATCAGGATACCCAGAGAGCCTCCCCCTTAAAATCAGGGTCCCCAGAGAGCCTTACCCTTAGATCAGGATACCCAGAGAGCCTTCCCCTTAAAATCAGGGTCCCCAGAGAGCCTCCCCCTTACATCAGGGTCCTTAGAGAGCCCCCCACTTAAATCAGGGTCCCAAGAGATCCCCCCACTTAAATCAGGGTCCCCAGAGAGCCTTCCCTCCCCTTGGGGACCCCTGCAGAGACTCGGTGGCTATGGGCTCCAGATTCAGGGCTATAGCCCCAAAAGCCACCCCCTAACGACGCCACTGCCTGAAGGTATTTAAATTTTATCTTGAACTCCCTGAATCACACATATCAGTAGTTAAAATGGGGTTTCTTTAGTTCCACATGTAAAAATAATAGGCACTATAGTAATATCAGTGTGATAATATCATACTCCCCCTCCCCACAACCTCAGGGGCTCTCTTGTGGCACAATGCTACATGAAAGATGGTAACCCATGGCTCCTTGTGTAAGTAGGGGATTCTGATCTATAATTCCATGAACAAACAAATGGGTTTGTCTTATCAGCAGACTTTCTATCATAGGTTCACATGGGAGTGTTTTTTTTTCAGCATCTAGAAGCATGGCAAGGGAAGAAAATTAATACGTTTGCTTTTGCTTAGTTGGTATGCAGTTTGTTGTATTTTCTTGCATATGTTATTACGTGTATGTGTATTTTAACACGTTACTATGCATTTTCTACAAAACCGTCTAAGCAAAAATGGCAGCTGCACAAATCAATATATCACAAGCAAAATCCCACAGAACAACCAGACCATAAATCCATAGACTGTAAAGGTGTATATGTTTTGCATATAATTGTGATGGTGTTAACCAATAGCATGGTACAGGAACACTAATGAAAATGAAAATTGTGCGCCCTTAGGGTTCCTACACACCAGCCCAGTTGGGTTCTATAGGACATAGTTGCCCAATTCAGTCCCAACGCATAGACAAAGCAATTTTTCGCTATGTCCTATTATTTCAGTTCACTTAAATGCACTACATTGTGTGCATAAAAAAAAAGTAGGGTAGGTTGCATTTGTTTGCAGTCTGTTGTGATGCACTGCACTGCATTGCAACACGCTGTGGTGTCTAGAGTATTACATTTCAATAAAGTTAACTAAAAAAAAGGGTTGACAGTTGGCAGGGCCCCTAGAAAATGCGCACCAGCTGACACGCATTATACAGAGTATAAGGTGTGCTCCGTGGCATAAAAAGACCCTTAGAATGTTGTTAAAGAAACTCTATTTTTGGAACGTTCGTTTGCTTTTCTAGTGGTTAGTGGACTTAAATTGACAATAGTTTTCAACTGTAGTGGCGAAAAAATTCAAAGGAGCAGGATGGGAATTTTTTTTCTTTATGAACACTGTGAATGTGGTTTTTGTTCAGGAAAAATTGCACATATTGTATTCTTCATGTTCTAGGCACAAAAGAAACCTATTTAATACATCTGAAATTCCATTTTAGTAGCAGGTTTAAAGGAAACTTTAAGGGCTTTCGAACAAAATTCATTGAATCAGTGATGGCAAGATCAAATGCTCTGATGAATAATTTTTCAGAATTTCTGTGTGAATGTTTGAATGAAATTCTACTGGTGTATGACCAGCTTAAGCAGTGGCGGCTGCTCCATAAGGAGCTCAGGGGGCGCCGCCCCCCTAATCTATGCGCCCGGCCCCTTATCTACATGCAGGGCGCCGGACGCATGAATTTCAACTGGGTTTTTTTTTGAAGCATGTGTTTAGAGCCCGATGGTTTAGTTGGTTTCAAAAAAGGGTGGGATCGGGGCGCAGAGCACTGCGCCCTGAGCCCACCCAGTTGTGTGACAATAGTGAATAATCACTATTGTCTTCATGATTCTCCTCCAAGCCAATCAGTTAGCGAGTCTGATTGGCCAGGGAGTTTTAGGACTCACTTCCTATTCGGGTTGGGTCTCAGGACCCACTTCCTATTGGGCTGGGAGGAGAAGCAACAGCCTGGTGTCATGGCAAGCTGCTGCAGGTGGGGGGGCAAGCTTCCAGGAGCCCTACCCCAGATCACAAGCACCACCTCCTAAGGTAAGGACATGGATGGCATCCGACCCGTCCGTGCGCATGGGGGGGGGGGCCTAGTGCAAGCAAGGGGGCCAGGGGCAGCTTCCAGGAGCCCACACTACCTCCGATTTACATCCATCTCCCGTGGGGGGGGGGTTATGGCTGGACATGGATGCCGTCCAACCCGTCTGGGCGGTGGTAGTGCGAGTGAGGGGGCCAGGGGCAGCTTTCAGGAGCCCGTAACGCCTCTGATTCCCGTCCGCCTCCCATGGGTGGTGGTGTGGCGGCTGGTGCGAGTGAAGGGGCTGGTTTGTTTGCCCCCCACCAAAATATGGAGCACCAGCTGCCACTGAGTTTAAGGGAGAGAGTGTTTTAACCGTTGTCAAATGTAAGGACAGTTCCAGTATCTTTTTAATAAAAAACCCACAAATCCCCATAGTTTATAGTGCTTCTTTTGACAACATTAGAGGATGAATTCCCCACAGTGCTAGAGGTAAGTAATGGCTGGACTCTATAGAAAACAAAAAAAATTCCCTTGCAGTGAGGTTCTCCCCACACTGCAAGGATTAAATGCTCATTTATTTCTAGGGTGCCAGTGAAAAAGGACTTTTACCTACTTTATCCCAGACTCCCTCCATGCTATAAGACCAGAGCCTCTTCTCCCTCTAAGGTACCCTGACAGTCACAGGTACTCTGACATCATCAAGTAAAATGCAGAGCCAATTACCCTGCATTGTGAGGATGCTGAGGGACTGCCCACAACCTGGAACGCCAGGAAGAAATGTTGAATGCCGACTTCTGGGGAAGCGAGGGATTAGGTCCTTTTTACTGGTAATGTAGGCATAACCCAACACCTGGAGCACCAGAGAAAATGCTGAATGCTGATTGCTGGGGAACGTAGGGATTAGGTAAGCAAAAATCCTTTTTACTGGTACACTGGGCATAACCATTGCTGGAGCCCCACTGCAAGGGAATTTTATGCTACCCCACTGAGTTTTAAAGAGTTAAAGCTCATTTACTGCTTATTATAGTGTATCTAAAACTAAATACAAGAATGTAATATATTGCAGCTCACCAGTCCTTAGGTGTGGTGGCTACATTCATTTTCAATTTTCAGGCTAAAAACATTACTGTCAAGTACAGAAAAGCCCTAATGATCTCACCAAAAATGCAGTGCCCTTGTATTTTTTTGTGAACATAAAAGAACATAGAAGATAGAAGCTTAACTTTATAATGTAAACTACTAGTCCCATCAATTTACTATGTATGTGTGACATAAACAGATGTTGAACGTGCAGTCTGTATGACAGTTATGGCTTTCCCAATAGATACAATTGAGAAATAATTGTAGATAAGGAAGGATTACTGACAGGATTACCAGGTGAAAAAAAATGCCTGAAAAAATAAAACTTATACAGATGAAATCTAAGGACTGGAAAACTGTATTCTATTGCTTTATTTGTTTTTTGGTTTAAATACACTTTACATAAAGAATACGTATATATGTTAATGTTCATTTTAAGGTGGTATTAAAACCCTGTACTCTTCAGCAGCCATGCAGATTGTTACAGTGTTAGTTCTGTTGCTCCAAGCCAGCTTTTCTCAACCAGGGTGCCGTATGGGTTTGTCATGGATGCTGCCTGCAGGCTCTGATCGGTAAAGAGCGCTGTACACACCGGATGCTGCCAGCGATACACATTCACCCTGCAAGACACTTCCCTGCCAGCTCATCTACTCATTGACCGCCAATGGGTGAGGGGCAAGTAGGGACCCATTCATCAAGCAGATGATTTCTGCATGTGGCAGATAGAGGGGCTCTGATTGACTGCCAGATGGGTCCGAAGAAAGGCATGAGGACTGTTAGAAATAAATGGGGGGGTCAGTGTCATTGTTAGTAGGGATAGTGATGAGGGTGATGCCAAGCTGCCCAGGGATAAAATCTGTTAAATATAGAAGCTTGTTAAAGTAATTGTCCGCATATATAAAAATGAAAGTCAGCAAATACATGCTGATAAGTAAAGAAGATCAATCAACGTAGGTTTAAATTAAAGGCTAAGTTCACCTTTGTTCACCTTTTTCTCTCTAAATTCCAGCTCCTTTATGTGCCAATATAGCATTAATGTACTTCTTTTGCAAAAATAAAACAGCTTTCCATTTATTCTACGCACGCTTACCTCACTCTCTTTATGGCTGTTTCAGAACACTGCTCGATTACTTATGCCTTACTTCCTGGACAGACTTTAGGTCATGACACAGGAAGGAGTTGACCAACTGAGGGTAGATGATGCAGGGTGTGTGCTAATTACATCAGCTGGTCAACTCCTCCCTGTAAAAGAAGGCAGGAAGTAAGGCAGAAGTAAAGGAGCAGTGTTTTGAAACATCCATATCAGTAAGATATGTGTAGAATAAATGGAAAGCTGTTTTATTTTTGCAGAAGTACATTAATGCTGTATTGTTACATAGGGGAGCTGGAATTTAGAGGTAAAAAAAAAGGCGAATAAAGGTGAACTTATACTTTAAAAACATCTGGCAATGTAGGCGATTAGCTAGAGTTTAGTTGTTAATCCTCTCCCATTGATAAGTATCATTTATGTTTTTTTACATTTTAGACTGAGGTGCCTCAAGCTTTTGTGTGATATTAAAGGGTGCCATGGCTGACAAAAGGTTGGGAAATGCTGCTTTAGGCAACTCTTTTATTAAGTGTGTAGCAATTACTCTCTGTGGAGCTGCTGGTTTAAACGGGCTTGTTACCTTCACTCTCCTTCCCTCTGTTTCACCGGCACCGGGTCTAGGGTTCCATTGAGTTTACCTCTGGACGATACATGCACTAACACTTGAGTACGTTTTCAATGCTTTATTAAACCATCAACGAAGGAAGTAGCAGGAAAGAGGCAGAAGGGAAACTGCAGAAGAAAACTCAAATACCTTTTTAGTAAGATTCTTGACAAATGTCCTTTACCGATCTTTACCGATCAGAGCCTGCAGGCATTGGTTGCAGATCAACCACGCTTGACACCATCTGAACCAAATAAGTTTATCTTGGTCTCATCACAGGACAGTAACAAATGTCCTTAATCTGCTTGTCTTCAGCAAACTGTTTGCAGGCTTTCTTGTACATCATCTTTAGAAGAGGCTTCCTTCTGGAACGACACCCATGCAGACCAATTTGATGCAGTGTGCGGCGTATGGTCTGAGCACTGACAGGCAGACCCCCCACACCTTTAACTTCTGCAGCAATGCTGGCAGCACTCAAACATCTATTTCCCAAAGACAACCTCTGGATATGATGCTGAGAACGTGCACTCAACTTCTTTGGTGGACCATGGCAAGGCCTGTTCTGAGTGGAACCTGTCCTGTTAAACTGCTGTATGGTATTGGCCACCATGCTGCAGCTCAGTTTCAGGGTCTTGGCAATCTTCTTATAGCCTAGGCAATCTTTATGTAGAGCAACAATTCTTTTTTTCAGATCCTCAGAGAGTTCTTTGCCATGAGGTGCCATGTTGATCTCCCAGTGACCAGTATGAGAGAGTGAGAGCGATAACACCAAGTATAACACACCTGCTCCCCCTTCACACCTGAGACCTTGTAACATGAGTCACATGACACCAGAGAGGGAAAATGGCTAATTGGGCCCAATTCGGACATTTTTACTTAGGGGTGTACTTCACTTTTGTTGCCAGCGTTTTAGACATTAATGGCTGTGTGTTGAGTTATTTTGAGGGGACAGCAAATTTACACTGTTATACAAGCTGTACAGCTCACTACTTTACATAGTAACAAAGTGTCATTTCTTCAGTGTTGTCACATGAAAAGATAGAATAAAATATTTACAAAAATGTGAGGGGTGTACTCACTTTTGTGACATACTGTATGTCCTGAACAAGGATTTCCTGCATTTGGGGCATGCAGCCCTAAAAGCAAGTTCTGCTCTAGACAGCATCCAGTGTGCTACTTATTTCAGCCTATCATTGATTTTGACAGGTTCCCTTGGTCCCAAAAAGACTGGGATTTTACACTGTAGGGGCCAAATACCTTGTGCTTTGAATTTGTATTGGAAGTCATGACATGTAAACACATTAAGGGATGTGTATGGATGAAGTTGCATCCAATTAAAGAGAAATATGGGTTTCAAATGGTCCTCACCTAGATGGATGCAGCATGTGTCCCCTGCTGTTTCTAAGACTGAGAAGTCAGATTTGATTTGATCATTTGATCGCTCAGTTCTCAGCTTTCAGTGACAGTCAGTCACTGCTCTCTGTTCTGCTCCTCCAGCGCTCACTGGAGCACTGCGCTGTGGGCGGAGTGACTGGCTTAGGCTCTCAATGGGAGTGACTGGCTCTGGCCAGCTGCCAGTCCAGGATCCCAACCAAATATCCAGAACCTTTTCAGAGCGTGGACTGGCTTTGTGATGTCATCTGACAGCGGGTTTTAGCCAGAACGAACTGCACTCCTCGCACCAACTGTTGTCATCCTCTCACCAAGCTGCTTGGTGATGGTCTTGTAGCCCATTCCAGCCTTGTGTTGGTCTACAATCTTGTCCTTGACATTTTTGGATAACACTTTGGTCTTGGCCATGGTGGAGAGATAGGAATCTAAATTGATTGCTTCTGTGGACAGGTGTCTTTTATACAGGTAACAAGCTGAGATTTGGAGCACTCCCTTTAAGAGAGTGCTTCTAATCTCCACTTGTTACCTGTATAGAAGACACCTGGGAGCCAGAAATCTTGCTGATTAATAGGGGATCAAATACTTATTTCACTCATTAAAATGCAAATCAAATAACAACTTTTTTGAAATTCATTTCTCTGGATATTTTTGTTGTTCTGTCTCTCACTGTTAAAATAAACCTACCGTTAAAATTATAGACTGATCATTTTCTTTGTCAGTGGGCAAATGTACAAAATCAGCAGGGGATCAAATACTTTTTTTCCTCACTGTAATAAATGTGTCGTGTTGCATAGTTCTCACTTGCATTATGCAAAAGTGTGGCAAATTTTCTATAGATTTTTCAACTTGTTCAAATTTGCCTAAAAATAAGTAAAAAAAAAACATAACACATGGCATTTATGACAAATGTGTGAAAACAGGCAGACATTCACAGATTGGATGCAAATATTTGCAAAACAGGAAGTGGAGCGGCACTCAAAAGTTCAGCCGTGACAGGTAGAAAATAAACTGCAAATCATTTGCACATATTGGCATAGGCGTGCGCAGCCTATTGCATTAGGGTGTGCACCCGAAAGCTCAAGCACACATACATACATATATATTGTCAAAAGTATTGGGACACCTGCCTTTACACGCACATGAACTTTAATGCCGTCTTAGTCCGTAGGGTTCAATATTGAGTTGGCCCACCCTTTGCAGCTATAAAAGTATCAACTCTTCTGGGAAGGCTGTCCACAAGGTTTAGGAGTGTGTCTATGGGAATGTTTGACCATTCTTCCAGAAGGGCATTTGTGAGGTCAGGCACTGATGTTGGACAAGAAGGCCTGGCTCACAGTCTCCACTCGAATTCATCCCAAAGGTGTTCTATCGGGTTGAGGTCAGGACTCTTTGCAGGTCAGTCAAGTTCCTCCACCCCAAATGCGCTCATCCATGTCTTTATGTACCTTGCTTTGTGTACTGGTCCAAATCATTTGGGGGAGGGGGGATTATGGTGTGGGGGTGTTTTTCAGGGGTTGGGCTTGGCCCCTTAGTTCCAGAAAAGGGAACTCTTAAGGCGTCAGCATACCAAGACATTTTGGACAATTTCATGCTCTCAACTTTGAGGGAACAGTTTGGGGATGGCCCCTTTCAAAATGACTGCGCACCAGAGCACAAAGCAAGGTCCATAAAGACATGGACTTAGCAGGGGTGGTGGGAAATTAACTTCAAGTGCAAAAAATTCACATTATAACTGTAACTAAAACATATACAATTAAGTGTAACACTCTAAAAAATCAAAAATCCAAAGTGCTATAATGGTGTGAACCTCCCAACTAAAAAGTTGTTGCACTTGAAGGTAATTTGTATTGCAATTATCTGTAGAGGGGTTTCCACCATCCCTGCTAAGGCAGCACTGATGGGCACTGATAGGCAGCACTGATTGGCAGTGTTGATGGGCACTAATTGGTAGCACCGATGTGCACTGATAGGTGGCACTGATAGGCAGCACTTATTGGCACTAATGGGCACTGATTGGCACTGATAGGTGGCACTGATGGGCACTGATATGCATCACTGATGGGCTCTTATTGGTAGCACTTATGGGCACTGATAGGCTCTGATTCGCAGCACTGATTGGCAGCACTGATTGGCAGCACTGATGGACACTGATAGGCAGCACTGACTGGAAGCACTGATGGGCACTGATAGGCAGCACTGATGGGCACTGACTGGCAGCACTGATGGGCACTGGTAGGTGGCACTGATAGGCAGCACTGATGGGCACTAATTGTCAGCACTGATTGGCACTGATAGGCAGCACTGATGGGCACTAATATGCAGCACTGATGGGCACTGATATGCAGCACTGATGTGCACTGATTGGCAGCACTGATGGGCAGCACTTATGGGCACTGATAGGCAGCACCGATGGGCACTGATATGCAGCACTGATAGGCAGCATTGGTTGGCACTGATAGGCAGCACTGGTTGGCACTGATAGTCAGCACTGGTTGTCACTGATAGGCAGAATTGGTTGGCACTGATAAGCAGCACTGGCACAGATAGGCAGTACTGGTTGGCACTGATAGGCAGCATTGGTTGACACTGATAAGCAGCACTGGCACTGATAGGCAGCATTGGTTGGCACTGATAGGCAGCACTGGTTTGCACTGATAGGCAGCACTGGTTTGCAATGGTTGGCACTGATAGGCAGAATTGGTTGGCACTGATAAGCAGCACTGGCACGGATAGGCAGTACTGGTTGGCACTGATAGGCAGCATTGGTTGGCACTGATTGGCATTTGTTGGCACTGATTGGCAGCATTGGTTGGCACTGATTGGCAGCACTGATGGGTACTGACTGGCAGCACTGATGGGCACTAATTGTCAGCACTGATTGGAACTGATAGGCAGCACTGATGGGCACTGATATGCAGCACTGATGGGCAGCACTTATGGGCACTGATAGGCAGCACTGATAGGCAGCATTGATTGGCACTGATTGACAGCATTGGTTGACACTGATTTACAGCATTGGTTGGCACTGATAGGCAGCATTGGTTGGCACTGATAGGCAGCACTGGTTTGCACTGATAGGCAGCACTGGTTGGCACTGATAGGCAGAATTGGTTGGCACTGATAAGCAGCACTGGCACAGATAGGCAGTACTGGTTGGCATTGATAGGCAACATTGGTTGGCACTGATAGGCAACACTGGCACTGATAGGCAGCATTGGTTGGCACTGATAAGCAGCACTGGCACTGATAGGCAGCATTGGTTGGCACTGATAGGCGGCACTGGTTTGCACTGATAGGCAGCACTGGTTTACAATGGTTGGCACTGATAGGCAGAATTGGTTGGCACTGATAAGCAGCACTGGCACAGATAGGCAGTACTGGTTGGCACTGATAGGCAGCATTGGTTTGCACTGATTGACAGCATTGGTTGGCACTGATAGACAGCATTAGTTGGCACTGATTGGCAGCATTGGCTTGCACTGATTGGCAGCATTGGTTGGCACTGATAGGCAGCATTGGTTGGCACTGATTGGCAGCATTGGGTGGCACTGATTGGCAGCATTGGGTGGCACAGATAGGAGAGAGGGGGAGTTTCACATTCACGAGATGGTGAGAATTGCCAGAGCTGTTCAGTGTATGAAACTGTCAGATAATGACACTGCATGCAGGGAGAGAGACCAGCTGTTAAAAGTCAACGGTGATGTTGGTGGTGGGCGGGACTGAACAGTTACCAAACACCAGCCAATAGGATGGGTCTGGGCGGGCGGCTACATTTCTCTGGCTCCGCCCCCTCTCTGAAGCAGCCCAATCATTGGCTGGTGTTGGCGCTTGATCCCGCCCACCCCCGACATCGCGCTGAGTTGTGATGACTTACAACTCAGCCGCGATGTCGGGAGTGGGCGGGACCAAGCGCTATAAACACCAGCCAATGTTTGAGCTGCTTCAGAGAGGGGGCGGGGCCACATAAATGTAGCGGCCCGCCCAGAAACCATCCCATTGGCTGGTGTTTGATGGCCGTTCTGTCCCGCCCACCCCGACATCACCCCGACATTTTGACAGCTGGTGTCTCTCCCTGCATGCAGTGTCATTATCTGACAATTTCATACACTGAACAGCTCTGGCAATTCTCACGCTCTGCTGCCTGTGAAACTGTTTCACAGGCAGCGCGGGCCACACACTCTCTTGGATGCAGCATTTTGGGGCAAATCTCTGGACACAGCAGGGGGTGATTAGGGTGTGCCCAGGCACACCCGGCACACCCCGTGCGCACGCCTATGCATATTGGCATGATGCAACGTTTGGAAATAGAACACAAACGTGTTCATAATTGTCCACCATTCTAGACAGATCAGAAATGTCACTGTCACCGTGGTTGAATGTTCTTGTTTCAATATGCTGACGAGCAATTGCCTAAATAACCACTTTTTATCAAAAAGATTTTGTCCTTGTCCAGAGCATGTTATTTAAATTTGAGATGCATTCAGTTTACATTAAAGAATAATTATCACTACAACCAGGGTTTTTTTTTTTTTTTTTAGGGGGAATGCAGCACTGAATGTAGGTAATGATAAGAGTTGCTGGGGGGGGGGGGTCAGTTGTTGTTGGGAGGGATCTACTGTTGAGTGAGGGGGTCCATGTGATGCTGAGGGAGTATTTTGTTGCAGGGTTTCTATTGGTGCTAGGGAGGTATATTATTGCTGGTGGGGATCTATTGTTGCTGGAGAGGGGTCAGTTGTTGTTTGGAGAGTTTTACTGTTGAGGGAGGGGTCTGTTGATGCTGGGGGAGTATTCTGTTGCAGGGAGTCTATTATTGCTGGAGTGTTTTCTACTGTTGAGTGAGGGGTCTATAGATGTTGGAGGTTAAATTTTGTTGCAGGGGGTCTATTATTGCTGGTGGGGGGTCTATTGTTGCTGGTGGGGGTCTATTGTTGCTGGAGGGGGCAGTTGTGGGGAGGAATCTACTGTTGTGGGAGGGGTCTATTGATGCTGGGGGATTCATTTATTGCAGGAGGTCTATTATGGCTGGGGGTGGGGACTAATGTTGCGGGGAGGTCTATTATTGCTGGGGGGAGAGCTATATTTTCTGGGGGTCTGTTATTGCTGGAGGGGTCTATTGTTGCTGTGGGTCTATTTTTGCTGTGGGGGGGTCTATTTTTGCTGTGGGGGTCTATTGTTGCTGGCTACAAGGGATCTATTTAACTGCTTTTATTGTTCTCACTAGCAAATTTCATACAAATTACTGAGTACCATAAATGATACTTGGTTCTGTACTCTTTAAAAGGGGTGTTACTGGGAGGTAGGTAGGGGGTTAAATTGAGGGGGGGGTTAGAGGTGGTCAGGGGACTGAGACAAGGGGTAACTTGGAAGGTGGGAGTACCTGTACCTATTCTCTGAGGGAAAAAAAAGCCCTGACTACAACATAAAACATCCTTGTTGAATCCCCCAGGAGACCAACTACATTTAGCATTTGACCAGTGGCCCTGCTTATGCTGACCGTAACTCCACCCCAGGCTGAAGCCCTATTTATGGACATTCATATGGATGAGCTACAGCACAGCACTGGAACTACAGCTCCCTCTCTCAGGTTCGCAGTAAAATGAATTGTGCAGAGTGTTCCAGCTTACACCACCAGCACTGTGTCAGAATAGTTTGTATAACTTCCTTAAGGTGTGTCCTATGCCTCGTTTCCACTGAGCGGAACGGTTCGGGTCGGTACAGTTTGGAAGGGTTAAAATGGTCCAGCCTATTCAGGTGAGCATTTTCACTGCAAGTTGGACCGCCAGGGGCCATACGTGGGTTTAGAAATAATGCCTAGCGTGGCGTCACACGTCCGCCAATCAGTGCAACGTATCGTAGCTCCGCCCTAACCGTACTGTGCCATTTTCTACGGCCCCACATCTAAAGCAGGACCATGAATAGTGCGGTATGGTTCGGTTGTATGGGCCGCTTTCATAATGGAAACACTCAAAATAGCGTACCAAACCGACCCGAACCGTTCTGCTCAGTGGAAACGAGGCATAAGGAAGTCCATCCATCACCAAATGTAAATAGCAGAGATTTCTACTTACTGGACAATCTCCATGTGTCAAATCAAACACTTTTGTTACTCTGTAATGTTCAGTATCATTTAATAGATGACTTACTGGTTGGCTTGGAACTGTTGCAACAATACTTAAATTGGTTGCATTGCTTTTATATACCAGGCTGTATATAGCAGATCTTAGGCCGAATTTACCGTAATGCATTTTGTATGTGTTATTTCATTCTGAATGGCAAATCTCAAGCTCTACCACTAACATGTGTTATGGTGCACTGCATTGCTAAGAAATAATGCATGCACCTCTATTGCATGTTTTGGTACGTTAAGCAGCCAATTCAAATGAACAAGCTGCCTTAACGCAATACACATTAATATGTTGACATAATGCGCGTGTGTTATAAAGCCACATAGCTGGAAATGGCCTCTTATGCCCCGTACACACGGTCGGATTTTCCGATGGAAAATGTCCGATCGGAGCGTGTTGTCGGAAAATTCCGACCGTGTGTGGGCTCCATCGGACATTTTCCATCGGATTTTCCGACACACAAAGTTGGAGAGCAGGAGATAAAATTTTCCGACAACAAAATCCGTTGTCGGAAATTCCGATCGTGTGTACACAAATCCGACGGACAAAGTGCCACGCATGCTCAGAATAAATAAAGAGATGAAAGCTATTGGCCACTGCCCCGTTTATAGTCCCGACGTACGTGTTTTATGTCACCACGTTCAGAACGATCTGATTTTCCGACAACTTTGTGTGACCGTGTGTATGCAAGACAAGTTTGAGCCAACATCCGTCGGAAAAAATCCTAGGATTTTGTTGTCGGAATGTCCGAACAAAGTCCGACCGTGTGTACGGGGCATTAGACTTTCATGTTTAATTTATCTATGAAAACTATAACCTATAACTAAATGAAAAGTTCAATGGCTATTGGGGCAGAATTGCTAACTTTTTAAAGTTTTTGAAATGTTTGTTCTTTAGTTCACCTAAAACAAATATTATTATCCAGGTCCCATTCTATCCTGACATCATTTCTGTAGGGGAAAAATAAGAGGAAAAAAAAATTACAACTGGGCATTTGTTACATGTGCAACAGAAAGTCTTACTATGTTCATATACACTATATTACCAAAAGTATTGGGACGCCTGTCTTTACATGCACATGAACTTTAATAAAAAAAAAATATATCATTTTCTACGCTATTGTATGATAATCGAATCGTTAATACAGAGCTTTTGAGAGCCGATCAGGACAGTTCATCCAATATTATTTGATCGGACTTTCGTTTAATCAGTACAGTTGTCATCCAAAAATACAATACAAATACATTACAACACATGACATCACTTCCGATTTTTTTATTCTGTCGTACAAGAATTTTCGTAACTTTAGTAAACTCTTCAGGTTCGACATACAACTAGCATGCAAAAAAGAAAAAAAAAAAAACGATCTGTCGCCTGATTTTCAGATCGTGTGTACGGGGCATTAGTCCGTAGGGTTTAATATTGAGTTGCCCCACCCATTGCAGCTATAACAGGTTCAACACTTCTGGGAAGGCTGTCCACAAGGTTTAGGAGTGTGTCTATGGGAATATTTGACCATTCTTCCAGAAGCGCATTTTTGAGATCAGGCACTGATGTGGATGAGAAGGCCTGGCTCACAGTCTTCACTCTAATTCATCCTAAAGGTCTTCTATTGGGTTGAGGTCAGGACTCTGTGCAGGCCAGTCAAGTTCCTCCACCCCAAACCCGCTCATCCATGTCTTTATGGACCTTGCTTTGTGCACTGGTCCAAATCATTTGGTGGAGGGGGGATTATGGTTTGGGGTTGTTTTTCAGGGGTTGGGCTTGGCCCTTTAGTCCCAGTGAAGGGAACTCTTAAGGCGTCAGCATACCAAGACATTTGGGACAATCTCATGCTCCCAACTTTGTGGGAACAGTTGGGAATGGCCCCTTCCTGTTCCAACATGACTGCACACCAGTGCAAAAACAAGGTCCATAAAGACATGGATGAGCGAGTTTGGGGTGGAGGAACTTGACTGGCCTGCACAGAGTCCTGACCTCAACCCAATAGAACACCTTTTGGGATGAATTAAAGCAGAGACTGCAAGCCAGGCCTTCTCGTCCACATCAGTGCCTGACCTCACAAATGCGCTTCTGGAAGAATGGTCATACATTCCCATAGACACAGAATTTTGCTCTGCTGCTTTCCAGCCACATTTCATTTCATAGGTCTCACAATTGCAGATCTTTATCTGCATGTTATCCATCAAAAGGGATTCATTCATCAGGCGCTGGGTGCCTTTAAAGTCGCTTTAATAAGACAGTCCAGCACCAGCTAGTCACTCTTGGCCCGCCTCTCTTTAATTGATATTTCATAGGCTTCCTGCACACTGGGTGTTTAGCCCCAGTGCATGAGGCTCCGATGTTTAATTATGACTGGAGAGCAGAGGCGTGCCATCCAGCCCTACTGCCGGCAGACTGTCAAACTCTGAGAGGACACAGATGGCAAAAAAATCTGAAGGGGGTAATAATTCTCCCTCTATCCACAAAAAAAAAAAAGTTTTGCCTATAGTTCTACTTTAAGTGGTCATTGTGGTACACTTTGACAGAGCTAAAAGATTTTTTTTAATAAGCATTCATTCTGTGTGATGGTGGACCAAGTATGCATTAAAACACTTTCCACTAATAAACTGTCCTACAAACATGAGCTTATCTTTAAAATTGCCAATTGCCCCAACCCGCCTTCTGCTGCTTGATGCTTCTTCTTCTGGCCTTTGAAAGACGTTCACCATAGTAACACCTTCAAACCTGCAGACAGTGAGATGGGACCCTATACCTATCACCTTGACAGATAGAATCAGTGGTTTATAGATAGAGATCAGTCAGTGGCTTTCCTCCTAAATGTTTCCTTTTACTTTTACCATAGCTCCCAACTGTCCCTGATTTCAAGGGACTGTCCCTGATTTCGAGGGACTGTCCCTGATTTGGAGCAATGTCCCTCTGTCCCTCATTCCTCCTCATTCGTCCTTCATTTTGGTCTGATCTATATAGTTGTATATAAAATGCATTTTTTATTTATCAAAAAGTGTTTTCCAGTGCTAAACCTTTCATCTGATTTCTAAATTGCTGCATTTGTAAATTCCAAAAGCCAATAGAAAGGAATAGTAGTGGTAAAAAAAAGCACTTGTGGGTTTAACCAATCTTGTTATCTTGTACAATTCTCCCGTAAGGGGGCGTGGCAAGGGGTGTGTCCTATGCCAGAATACTTTTGCTGATAGTTGTCCCTCATTCCCATCTCAAAAAGTTGGGAGGTGTGCTTTTACTCATGAGCAGGCAGACCTAATGCCCCAAATTTCTTGTCAGTGATCAGCATAATCTGCAAAAGATTTAGCAGTCCAAAGCAATTTTAGAAATGGTTAATTGGGTATCCGGCGCTCCAGGAGGTAATGCCCTTGAAATAGGATAATGTACATTTAATTGGACAGTCATAAAAATGATCATAAGTTGTACCGAAGGGAAAAAAGGGGTTGTTTCAAAAGAGGCAGTCCTCAGAGTGTGTCTAGCAAGTCAGTAAAACATGGAAAAGAAACAGGGGGGGGGAGGTGCCACTCTGAGTGTAGTATTAAAATTGAAACCTTTATTGCACAAGATTAAGTTGGGTGTAAGTTGAAGTCGTGCTCATCGAAAGGTGTGCAGTCCTGGTAGTTCTAATGCGTCCCACTAGCTCCACACACGTTTTGGATTGCTGGTGAAGGGCGTCTGGTGGATATTTTGCTGGATGGCTGTGCTTCAGGAGAACCAGGAAGTCGAAAGCTCCACGCTGACCAGCTTGAACCGTAGAAGCGGAAATGACGTCACCAGCACGGGTGGAAGGAAGGGATCAGGACTGCCTTTATGAAGAATAGGCTACGCACTCGGAGCTCACAGCTCCTTCTACTGGCCTGTTGCTCTCTGGAGGAGAGCATCCATAAATACACTCTCAGAAGCAAAGCGTCTACGGCCGTAGAACTACAACGGTCAGCGGACCCAGAGGGATTAAAAAACTTTTGGATAGTAAAATTTGGGGCATACAAAGGTCTAGCAACAGTATGATGTATAAGAGTTATTATTGAATGTAGTATGGAGCACAAATTGAGCCTAATTGAAAATCCTGATGATATGATAAACAGCAAAATCTATGTAATATTTTATACAAGTGTGTGTGTGTGTGTGTGTGTGTGTGTGTGTGTGTGTGTGTGTATATATATATATATATATATACTATATATTTTTTATTATATATTTTTTTTAATTCTCATATTTAGATTTTGCTGTTTATCATATCATCAGCCTTTTCAATTAAGCTCAATTTGTGCACCATACTGCAATGGAACCATTGCCACCTACATTGGAAGTATGTAGGAGGAATGCTTTCCTTACAGTGGAGGTCAGAATGCCACCCTTACAGACAGCTAAAAAGATCTCTGATGTTATGCTGCTGGTTCTGCCAAGTGGTGTTGTTTCTGGATATACAGTGGGTATAGAAAATAATCACTCCCCTTTAAAATAATCAAATTTTGTTGCTTTGTAGCCTGAAATAAAGAGAGACACAGTTTTTTTTTATCCAGCTGTATTTACTAGTGCAACTTATAACATGCAAGTGAAAAATACAACACCTACATGTCAGAAAAAAATAAAAAATAATTCAAAAACAGAATCACTGAGTTGGAAAAAGGATCACCCCCTTATGTCAGTATTTTGTTTATTTACTAGTGCAACTTATAACATCCAAGTGAAAAATACAACACCTACATGTCAGAAAAAAATAAAAAATAATTCAAAAACAGAATCACTGAGTTGGAAAAAGGATCACCCCCTTATGTCAGTATTTTGTTTGACCACATTTTGCTTTAATTAAAGCCTTCAAAAACAGAATCACTGAGTTGGAAAAAGGATCACCCCCTTATGTCAGTATTTTGTTTGACCACATTTTGCTTTAATTAAAGCCTTTAGTCTGTTGGGATATGTCTCTACTAACTTTGTACATCTAGACTGCAATTTTTGCCCACTCTTCTTTGCAGAACTGCTTAAGTCCAGTTAAATTTGATGGTATCCGTTTGTGGACTGAAATCTTTAAGTCATTCTGCAGATTATCAATGGGATTTACGTCTGGACTTTTTCTCCTTCGACCACTGTGTGGTCATTTTTGCTGTGTGCTTTGGGTCATTGTCATGTTGGAAGCAAACCTTGTTCCCATTGACAACTTTCTGGCAGAGGGCAGCAGATTTTTCTCAAGAATTTGATGGTATTTTGCCCCATCCATTTTCTTCTATCCTGACAAGTGCTCCAGTCCCTGCTGCAGAGAAACACCCCCATAACAGGATATTACTACCTGCGTGTTTTACTGTAGGAATAATTCAATTTTAGTCTCATCTAAACATAACACCTTTTTCTATGGCCTCCAAATCTTCAAGGTGCCTTTAAGGTGGTCAGATGAGACTATAATATAATTATTTGGCCTCAACACCAAACGATATGTCTGGCGGAAATCCAGTACAGCTCACCATCCAAATAACACCATTCCTACAGTAAAGCGTGGAGGTGGTAATATCCTGTTATGAGAGAGTTTCTCTGCATCACGGACTGGAGCACTTGTCAGCACAGAAGAAAAATGGATGGGGCAAAATACCATCAAATTCTTGAGAAAAATCTGCTGTTGCTTTTCTGCCAAACAGTTGTCAATGGGAAGAAGGTTTACCTTCCAATATGACAATGACCCAAGCACACAGCAAAAATGACCACACAGTGGTTGAAGGAGAAAAAAGGTGAATGTCCTTGCATGGCCTAGTCAGAGCCCAGACTTAAACCCCATTGAAAATCTGTCCAATGACCTGAAGACTGCAGTCCACAAACAGTCACCATCAAATTTAACTGAACTTGAGCAGTTCTGCAAAGAAGATTGCAGTCAAGATGTGCAAAATTAGAAGAGACATATCCCAACAGACTAAAGGCTGTAATTAAAGCAAAACGCGGTCCAACAAAATACTGACATAAGTATATTGATTATTTTTGAAGCCTCATTGGGGTTTATTTACTAAATCTGCAGAGTGCAAACTCAGTTTTATTGCCAAAGCTTAATTGGACAAGCTGAGGTTAAAAGCTGATTGGCTCCCATGTGGAGCTGCACCAGATTCTTAGTGCATCAGTTTTAGTAAATCTACCCCATTATGTCTAATTTTGCCCCCCAAAGGGAAGAATATCCATAAAAACCTGGCGAGACCCCATTGAAGAACAGCTTATCTCATCTAGCTAACTCATATGCATGTAATAATTGTCTTAAGTGCCATGCAAATCTTCATCAGATCTAGCCAGTCACCTGAGCCACATGTGACCAGAATAAGTCACGCATTTAATGTGGAGAGAAGTAGGATTCACAGGAAAACGAGGAATCCTTTGTAGAATTGGGTTTTCTTATTACCTCAGCCATTCTCCTCGGTCTCTTTCCTTGCTTCAGTACCTGTTCCCTCCTCCTACTCTGTTTTCTCTTGGTCCCTTTTCTCCTCCTCTTCTTTAGCTGCCTCCTGCTGCTTCCCTAGCATCTCCTGGACCATTTGTGAATTAGCCGAGGGCGGCTGTTATAATTACATAGTTAATTAGCATCTGCTCATTAAATTGGAATTACATGCTGTCTGCGAGGGGCCAGGCCCTGCCACTGTGCAGATGTATTAATATATAATGTGTTTATATAACGTATATACTTGTGGGTATTCATGCAATTAATGAATTCTAGGCCCTGTGGCATTGAGAAGCGTTAACCCTTTCCGAGGTGTTTTTTTTTTTTCCCCCCAGTAAAGTGTTTCTGTACCTTTCGTTGTTGATATTCAACCCGCATTACACCAGGGTCTTAAGCAGACCACCGGCAGTGTCTCCCTGGGTCATTCGTAGATTGTGATGCACATTAGATTTGCACAGCATGGGGCGGGAGTACTCTTATTGCAAAGCAGCACCATCAATACATCAGAACAGACATGAATGCACACATTGACACTGACTACTACACAGTGTTTGTGCCAGCAGACCCAGTTACATATTCATCAGCACAGGACGTGTTCACAGAGACGTGATGGAAATCAAATTAAAGGGCCATTACACGCCAAACATAAGTTCTTCTCTCCAATGAAACTTCTTTTCTGCATTTCACGATAAAAAAAATATATATATTTGACATGCATAGGAATTCCTAGAACCCTAAAGTGTATGTAAACCCAAATGATGAACTTCTTTCATTTTCTCCCTTTTGGTCTGTTAAATATACCATTGGAAGTGTTTTATTATATCTGTTCAATAAGGCCCTTTCACTTGGATGCCCTTTGTTCCATCTCAGCAGGGGATCCTGGAATGATTCCCTGCTGTGTCGGATCAGAATGGAACAAAGTCTTATATGTGACATCTATTTCTGTTCTGATTTTTCCTTTATCGTGGTGAAGGAAAAAGAGATCCATGCAGTCCCTTTGGGTGGCCATATATAGGCAGATGTGTGTCCACAAATATTTGCCCACATCTGCTCAGGTCAGTAAAATCGGATCAAAACAGAAACAGATTTCACATATGTGACATCTTTATTCATTCTGATTTTTTTTCCATCTTGCGAAGTACGAATAAGTGATTCATGTAATCCTTATGGGTAGCTGGATGCAGTCGGACTTGGGTCCGCCTATATCTGCCTAGGTCAGTAAAAGCCGACCTAGACCCAAACTGGAATTTGATCTGATGAACGTGAACAGACCCATATTTGGGCGGGTATAGTCCACGTACATCTAGCCACCCAGAGGGATATATTGCATTCCATTTTTGATCAATGTAATCACGTGTCAAAAACGGGGGGGCCAGAATGCCCATGTGAAAGGGGTCCAGGTATAAAAAATTACCTCTTGATCCTGCCAGAAATCTTTTCATGGCTACTTGTGGACTCAGCATCCACTGATTATTATCAGTTAACATTGTTCCTATTTCTCTCTGTGAACTACAGAGCGCCTCCCCCTAAGTAGAACACTTCCTGTCCTAAGGTGTAAACACTGCTCCTTCATAGAGGGAGTGTTGTCACCCTACATACCATATATATACTCGAGTATAAGCCCACCCGAATATAAGCCGAGGCACCTAATTTTACCACAAAAAACTGGGAAAAATTATTGACTCGAGTATAAGCCTAGGGTGAGAAATGCGCAGCTATTGTAAGTGGAAAAGAGGGTCAACAATGCCCATCTGCAGCCTCACTGTGCCCATTTGCAGCCATAGGTCCCCCGAACTTCAAACTTGGTAGGTAAGGGTTCTTAGATGCCCCTAGCTGCAGCCAAAATTTGGGGTCTCTGGACCCAAGGAGTCCCGAAATGACATTGCTGCAGATGGACACAGTTGACCAACTTTGGGGCCCCGTATCTCAGGGCCACTTGGTGCTAGGAACCCCACATTTGGTGTGCAAACCCAGTGGAACTAGCACTACACCATATATTCAAAGCTGGGGTTCCTAGCACCAAGTGGCCCCGAGATATGGGACCCAAAATTCGGGTTCGGAAAATGTCGAGCAGTTTTCTGCAGCAGAGAATGACATTTTCCAAAACGATTTTGGGGCCCCGTATCTCGGGGCCACTTAGTGCTAGGGACCCCAGCTTTGGATATGTTGTAGTGCTAGCTCCACTGGGTTTGCACACCAAATTTGGAGATCCCCGAGATACAGTGCTTGACTCGAGTATAAGCCGAGGGGGGCACTTTCAGCACAAAAAATGTGCTGAAAAACTCGGCTTATACTCGAGTATATACGGTAGTTACATAGTAGGTGAGGTCGAAAAAAGACACAAGTCCATCAAGTCCAACCTATGTGTGTGATTATATTGTGTGTGATTACCCTAAGTCAGAAAGTGCAGCCACTAGGGATATACCGAATGGGTTTTTTGGTGCCGAAACTGATACCGAAAATATTTCCAAAAGGTTAACATGCAAAGTTTGCCATACATTGTAGAGAAATAAACAATCAATGGGCAATATGCACATATAGATCAGCAGAGTAAGAACATGAGCAAAAATAGGCATATGTAGTTATGCATGAGGCTCAACAGTATAATAAAGTAGGTGTCGCCACTTACAGCTATGGATGCAGATTCAGAGAGGGCGGGTGTGGTCTGCGGAGCAAGGCCAAACCGCGTTATGAGCAATCCCGTTTCCGCTCACCCTCGACGGGATCTTAGCTGTGAACGAAAACGGGATACCTGACAAGGCATATGTAGCATGTAATATAACGGCATGGCGACTGAAATTTAGAACTTGTACGAAGAAGTGAAGTCGTCCAAAGTGTAGGGCGGACCGAGGGTGAGGCGGTCGCTCGGAGGGGGACTATATGAAGCCGATATTGAGTAAAGGCACGTGTGATATGCATGGATACGGCAAGCTTTAGGCTTCCTGAAAATGTCAGGTCTGTATTGTTTGTGCTGGAGGGTAAGGGGAGAGGGGGGACAGGGGGGGCAGGTGTGTTATCAAAGGTGAACACGAGTGAACATGTCGCGTGAGCTCCTCAGAGAGTCTGAGGGGGTGGTTGGGTCAAGGCCTGTTGTGTTTGTGAGCTTCTATAATGAGTCCAACAGGCCCAAGTGGCCTGAAATTTGGTAGGAGTATCCGCTGCTTGGGAGATGAGTTGCTCCATTTCCGCTATTCGGTCTACCCTGCAAATCCAGTCTTGAACTGTGGGGGGGGAGGGGTTTCTCCAACGTGCAGGGATGCAGAGGTTGGCTGCATTGATCAGGTGAATAGTTAGGGATTTTTTGTATGAGGTGGAGGACCCTTGTCTGTGGTGCAGTAAATATCGGGCGGGGGGAGAAGTCTGGAGTATATGTGGTGATTTGAGAGATTAGTTTATGGATGTCTGACCAGAAGGGTTGGAGAAGGGGGCATTCCCACCAGATGTGAAGTAGAGTACCTCTAGCGTTATTACACCTCCAGCAGGTAGAAGGAACAGAAGGGTGAAAGTGGTGGATTTTGTCGGGGGTCCGGTACCATTTCGAGAAAATTTTGTATCTATTCTCCTGAGTCGTGACATTGATGGACCCCTTGTGCATGAGGGTAAATATGTGGTCCCACTCTGTGGGGGTGAGATCTAGGGCTAGGTCCTTTTCCCATTGTTGTGTAAGGGTGTCATCTTTAATCTTGTGGCCTGTGAACAGTAGGGCGTAATTTGAGGAAATGAGATGGCCTTGCGGTTCTGTTGAAGTACAAAGAAATTCAAACGGCGTGAGATCTCTGTGCCAGTGAGAGTGTTGGATGGAGGGTTGGAGGAAATGTCTTATTTGCAAGTATTTGTAAAAGGGTATGTCGTAATTAGGCAGAGTAGTTACAAGTGTAGGGAAAGAGAGGAGAGACCCATTTAGGAAGAATTTCTGTGCTCTAGCTGGGGAACTGAGGGTATCCAGAGCAGGATCTTTTAGGAAAAGACCCGGGGGAAAGGCTGGGTTATCGTCCAGAGGGGTCATGGGGCCTGGTGAGGGTGTGAAGGCCAGTAGTTTGCATGCTCTTTTGAACAATGAAAGTGTGGTCCCGATGAGGGGGTGAGTGGTGAATTCCTTGGGAACATTGGTGTGGGTCATCCACGGTGTGTTAGCTAAGGGCAGGTGTGCGAATGATGCTTCTAGTGCAATCCAGTCCTTGGAGGGACGGTGTATATGCCAATCCACCAATCTGGTCAGGTGGCAGGCCCAGGGATATTTTTGGAGATCTGGGAGACCCAGACCCCCCAATCTTTTAGGGAGAACAAGTCTGTCCCAGCCAATACGCTGAGTTTTGGAGGCCCACACAAAGGTTCGGGAAAGGAGTTTATAGGAGGTAAAGAAGGAAGCAGGTAACGAGATCAGGAGGTCTTGAAGGAGGTAGAGGATTCTGGGTAGAATGTTCATTTTTAATATTGCTATTCTACCCAACCAGGAAAAGGAACCTAGATTCCATTTCTGCAGGTCGCCCTTGATGGAGCGGAGTAAGGGGAGGAAATTTTTGGCGTAGAGGTCTTTTAGGTCAGTTGTGATTTTGATCCCTAGATATAGTATTTCGGATTTCTCCCAAACGAATGGAAAATTACTACGACATAGCTTCACCGTCTCCCTTGGTAAAGTGATATTAAGGGCCTTGGATTTACTAAAATTAATTTGGAGATTGGATAAAGTCTTGAAAAGGGTAAAGTCCGCCAGAAGGTTAGGTATGGTCGTGATAGGATCTGTCAAAAAAAGTAGAATGTCGTCAGCGTATGCTGCCAGTTTATATTGTTTTTGTTGGATGGTAATTCCCTTGATAGCTGAATTTGTTCTCAGTTTACGGAGTAGGGGTTCTAACGTCAGAATGAAAATAAGGGGTGACAGGGGGCACCCCTGTCGCGTCCCATTGGATACAGAGAAGGCGTCCGACAAGCCACCATTGATCTGGAGTCTAGCGGTCGAGGAGGCATATAGTGCTAAAATCATGTTTAGCATGCGCGGTGGCAGGCCAGCTGCCTGCAAAGTAGCCTCCATGTAGTCCCAAGCGACCCGGTCCAAAGCCTTCTCAGCATCCAGCGGGAGAAAGAATCCTGGTGAGGCAGTTTTAGTAAGCCAGTGATGAATGTTGAGGGCCTTATTGGTGTTGTCCCGGGCCGCGACCTGATCTAGGGAAACCAGAGATGGGATGAAGGGGATGATACGATTGGCCAAAACTTTCGCGTATAGTTTCAGATCGACATTAAGGAGCGATGTGGGGCGATAGTTGGGTACCAAGGAGGGGTCTTTACCCTGTTTCGGGATGAGGGTAATGTGAGCTTCCAATAGGTCTCTGTGGGCTTCCGAGGTTGTTGTAAGGTCATTAAGTGCTTTGGTTAAATGTGGTAGGAGAATTTTCGGAAACGATTTGTAATGTGCTGCCGTGAGGCCGTCCGGTCCCGGGCTTTTGCCTGTCTTCATATGTTTGAGAGCAAAGAGGATTTCGTCCGATGTTATTGGGAGGTCTAGAGTCTGTGAGTCCTCTGGGGTAAGTGGAGTGGGGCCAAATCGTGCTAAGAAATCAGTTAGGGTCTTCCTACGGTTAGCTGCTGCATCCGTACTTTGGGCATTCGGAAGGTTGTATAGCTTGGTGAAGTATTGTACGAATTGCGCAGAGATGCCCTCGTTCGTGACCACTGCCTCTCCCTTGGGAGTAGTAAGCTTATGAATGGTATGAGAGGCTTTTTTGGATTGAAGGGCTCTCGCCAGTAGTTTACCGGCTTTATTGCCGAATTCGTAATATAGCTTATGTGATAAGGTGTACTTGCGTTTGACCGCTGTCGTCAGCGTGTCTAAGAGTTCTTCCCTAGCTTGAGAGAGTTCAGCAAGTGTGGACTTGGCGAGGGAGGCCTTGTGTGTCTGCTCTAGTGTACGAATGCGAGCCATCAACTCCGCCAGGCGAGAGTTCTTGAGTTTGTTATGGTGTGCAGCTATGTTCATCAATTCCCCGCGGACGACACATTTATGAGCTGCCCATGTAACCGTTGGAGCCACGTCTGGGGACAAGTTATCCTGAAAGAAGTTGGAGAGGCAAGTGGTCAGTCTCTGAACATATATCTCGTCTGTCAATAGGGAGCTGTCTAGGCGCCAGATACGTGGTTTCCTGGTGGGTGATTGCAGTCGTAAAGTCATGGAGATGGGATTGTGGTCCGAGAGGATGGCCGGGTCAATGGTTGCATTGGCTAGGTGTGAGAGATCTGTCTGGGAGAGAAAGAAGTGGTCAAGTCTGGAGTACTTGTTGTGTGGGGGAGAGAAGAAGGTATAATCTTTGTCCTTGGGGTGTAGCGTGCGCCACGTGTCATGGAGTAAAAGGTTATGAAATTGTTGCTTGATCGACTTCAGGGCCCTGTAGGAAAGGGAGGAGGCTCCATTTGAAGTATCAATGGAGGGGGATAGGGAAACGTTAAGGTCGCCGCCCACGATGAGGGTTCCCGATTGGAAGCCGGAAAGTTGCTGTAGAGTATTACGGAAGAAGGTTACCTGGCCAGTATTAGGAGCGTAAATATTCGCAATGGTGAGAGGTATTTGGTTCAGGGTGCCTTTAATAAAAAGAAAACGTCCCGTTGGGTCTGTTTGTACGTCCGTTACTTGGAGTGGGCAATTTTTGGAGATGAGTATGGTGACCCCCTTCGATTTGGCTTCCGGGTTGGAGGAATGGAAGGCTGTGGGGAAGTAGTGATTTTTAAGTTTAGGGATAGAATCCGACCGAAAGTGGGTCTCCTGTATGAGTGCGATGTGGGCATGGGCTTGTTGTAGAGAATGGAGAAGTTTAGATCGCTTTTCCGGAACATTGAGGCCCCGAATGTTTATGGAGTATAGTTTGAGTGAGTGTAGTTGTTGTGAAGTTGTGTCCGTAGGAGAATTGGTGTCCTGTGTGCCCGCCATAGGTGGAGGGAGGGGGTAAGAAGAGAATAGATAAGGGGGAGGGGAGAAATCCGGGGAGCTGAGGGTGTAAGAGAGTCAGGTGAGCGTGTACCCGGAGAGTATCCGAAGAGGTGTGGAAGTACTTATCCAACAACCTCGTGGGTGGCAATCGGTGTAGAACGGAACACGTGTAGGGAGAGAGTCCCGACAGGTGGGACAATACCCCTAACCGAGTCCGTGTGGGGGTTGGCCGAGTATCCTGGCAGTGAGGGACTAAATGAGGGTGACGTTCAATGAACGGAATGTGAGCCGCCACCACGGGATGGTTTGTAGCGTGAGAGGGGTAGGTATACCTAATGGAGCACCCATAGTGGGTGGGTCAACGTCCCAGTTGGTAAAGCAGTAACAAGACGGTGCTCCGATATTGGTGTAGAGGTGAGAGGTGACCCTAGCTATGGGTATTGTACAGGTGAGCAGTAGAGAGGCTTACAGGTCTGCAATGCTCCCCATTCAGGGGAAAGGGCGTCAAACCGGCCCTTCCCCACCCCCCACACCTACCTCAGGTTCCGTGAAGGCGGGGAAGGGGCGGTGGCATCCGACAAAAATTAAGCTTTGCAGCCCCCAAAGACACTTGGAGATTTGTCCAGTCTTGGGGAAGTTACTTGTGTATATCAGCATATACTTTAACTATCTTAACAGCATAATTAACCTCTAAAAACTCTTACTTTACACTGAGCTGCTAGGAAAACAAACTGGTGCAGGTCAGCTATGTAGCCAACAGACCGCTATGCTGAAAAGGAAGATATAAAGTAAAAACGAAAAATCCAAAAGATAAAACTCACACTTAGAAACATGTATTAACGGCTGTGATGTTACCGGGACAGTGTAGGCGTGAGTCCTTAAATAACTTGCCGAATTAAGTAGGTGTGCGTCCGTCGTGGTGTACTGGCCGGTCAGTTCCTTTGAGGACGAGGTGTCTGGAGCCTCAGGCAGGACAGGCGGTCAAAGTGGGAGTTCTTCGTTTAGCAGGGCGCACGCAGTGTTGTTGAGTGAAGAGGAGCGGATCCTGTCCCTTCGGATGGGAGTGTCATGCTGGCGTCTGCGTGGTCGATAGATCCCAGTGTGTCCGCTGCAGGAGGCATGGTTTAGGAGACTCCGCTAGTGTTGCCGGGCGGTGTCTGAGGGCGCTCAGACTTGTGGGAGTTGTAGTGCTAGGTTAGGAGTAGTTCAGTATTGTGTCCTGAGGCCGTAACTAAGGAGTTCTGAGCGATGAAGTGGGCAGCAAGCCGCATGCTGATCTGTAGACAGACAGGAAGGTGTGACAGCAAGCATGGGTGCCCTGTGGAGATCGTGCGACCCAGCGGGCATGAACGGATGTAATTGAAAAGACAGCATATAGCCATTAGTGTCCTCACATCTGTAGTGACATATGAGAGTCAGAAATTGGGTCCCAGAACGAAAGGTCTTCAGATAAGGCACTGAACAAAACTCAACAAAAATAAAAGTAAAAATAAACGTGTACCAGAGAGGGAGAATCCCTGTGCCCAGATATTAGCGGTCCCTGCGCCTCCGCCTGGACCGTGGGGAGGTGGTGATGTAGTCAGCTCCAGGACCGCTCCGGTAGTTGGGCTGGTTCCTATGGGTGGAAGGCGAGCGTCTTCTACGGTGTCTGGATTCTTGAACATCCATGGGTTCATCTCTAGGTTGATCAAGGTGTGATGGGACCATGCGAAAGGCGGCATACCAATTAGGCACCGGCACTGTGGCAATCCCAAGTGTGGCGCAGAAATGAGGCAGATCTTCTGGTACTTTGAGTAGTGCTGTGCGGCCGTTATTGGAAGCTGAGAGGCAGAAGGGAAATTTCCATTTGTAGAGAATACGTTTCTCCCTTAAGACATCCAGGAGTGGCCTCAGGTCTCTTCTATGTTGAAGCGTGATCCCAGATAGGTCTTGGTATATTTGGATATGGGCACCCGCGTGTATGATTTGCTGGCTGCCCCTGGCTTGTTTTAGGATGTCCTCTTTTAGTTTGTAATCGACTATGCAGCATATTATGTCCCGTGGGGGATCTGTCTCCCGTTCCTTGGGACACAGTGCGCGATGTATCCTCTCCATTTGGATGGGGGTTTGCGGGGGTCTGTGGAGAAGGCCGTTGAAAATGCTGACTACTTCTTGAGAGACCTGTTCCCCCTCGATGGCCTCCGGAAGGCCTCTGACACGGAGATTATGCCTACGACCCCTGTTGTCGAGGTCCTCCAAGTGTTGCTGCATGTCGCGCATCTGCAGCGTGTGTGAGTCTATGCGTTCGGTGACTGAATGAATGGCGGTGTCGTGGCGTTCAGTCACTGTCTCCACTCTCAGGACTCGCTCGTTCAAGGCGCGAAAATCCAGCCGCAGCTCCGCGATGGCGGCGGATAAAGTGTCCTTGATGTCTTCAGCAATCAATCTGAGGTCCTGTATGTTAAGCTGAGGCTGGGGGGTGAGTACGATCTGGTCTCCTACAGCATTGGATCTGGTCTGACTAGAGTCAGATGTATTTGGGATGGTTGGAGGCAGAGATACCGAAAATAAATCTTCCTTGATCCCGAAAACCAAAACCGAAATAGGCTTTTTTTTAATATATTACACAAAAAAATTATTGGATATACAAAATTGTGTTACATTCGTATTCGTTATATTATTTATATTCAACTTAATCATTAATTTTATGAAGAAAAGAATACTACAATCCAGTAATGTCAAAAAGTAACCCACATAAAATTGGACAGTGGACACAGAAGATAAAAATAAAATAAGACTGCAGTTAGTGCACATTGCACCACCAAACCAAATAAAACAGGCATAAAAAAAAATAAAATAAATAATATTAATAATAATAATAATTATTAATATAATAATAATATAAAAATGCCAAAGACTGACTTTTTATATTTTATTAATTTCCAACTTACATCAGAACTAGTAATTCAGTTCTCTCTCCCTAAGGTTTCAGCGGCTGGATGTGCGATAAGTGTGTGTACATAGCTGCGTGTTACATACATAGTCATACAGTAGACCACATTGTGTTCCGACCCCGGGTATGGGCGGAGACATCCTGGAACACAGACTAGTCTTACAGCAGCGGTGCTCAGCCAATCACAGCAAGCAATGTAGACTAGTCTGTGTTTATGGAAGTCACCGCCCATACCCGGATTACAGTGCGGTACTGTAGTATGTAGACAGCCACAGATACAGAACATACAGTTTTGCACATGCAGCGGGCTGACAGCTTAGGGAGAGACAATGACATAGTTTGGCCCAACAACAGAACAAACTATGTATAAGTATGTATTGTAGTACTTTAAAGAACAACTCTCTCAACCATAACAGAAATATGGCAGAAGGCCGTTATTCTGTTTCATAGTTTCTGTAAATATAACATAGTACAGTGCTATCTGCTATGCTATATTAACATTTTTATTTATTATTTTCTTTCAACTTAAATGAGAACTAGTAGTTTTTTCCCCAAGTTCTCTACCTAAGGTGTCAGCGGCTGGATGTGCAATATAAAAGTGTATGTATGTAGCTGCAGGTTAGATACATACCAGTCATACAGTAGACCGCACTGTGTTTTGGCCCGGGTATGTGCGGATCCTGGAAGTGGAACACAGACTAGTCTACAGCAGCGTTGCTCAGCCAATCACAGCAAGCAATGTAGACTAGTCTGTGTTTATGGAAGTCACCGCCCATACCCGGAACACAGTGTGGTATAGTACTGTAGTATGTAGACAGCCACAGATACAGAACATACAGTTTTGCATTTGCACATGCAGCGGGCTGACAGCTTAGGGAGAGACATAGTTTAGCCCAACAGCAACAAACTATGGTACAGTAGTTCAAAAGCTGGTGTTCTCTCTTAAATTGAAGTGCAAAAAACTGTAGAAGAACTACAATGAACAACCAACAAATGGCACAACTAGACAATTGGAACATACCAGGTAGTCAGTCATACTATGTTGTATGTTCCAATTGTCCAATAGCACAGTCCAATACCAATTCATTTACTATGTTCAACATGGTAAATGAATTGGTCCATGCTACGGATTTTTAAATCTATTTCAGTAAAAGTGGCAGATTTCACTTTAAGAACAAAAGCTGTTCAGCTTTTTCACAGGAGAGACGGTTTCTCTTCTCACCAAGAATATGAGATGCTAGACTGAATAGTCTCTCACATTCTGTACTGGTGCTTGGGGCAGATAAATATCTGCGTGCAATCTGTGCAAGCAAGGGAAAACGTTCTTTGTTGATGCACCAGTACTCAAGGGGATTGTCGCTTCTGGCAATAGGCTGTTCAGCTGAATAAATGTCCAGCTGTTGGGTAGCTGCACTTGTTGTGGCACCGCTATGGGGTGCATTCGTGTAAAAATTTCTTCAAACATATCAGATTTGGAGGGAGTGTGTTTGACGTCTGAACTCCAAATGTCGGTAGTAAAATTGATTGCTACGATGTCGGTAATCATGAGCTCATGAACATGTTTTCTAACACTGCAAAACAATTCAGGTAGACAGGTATCTGCAAAGTAGCGTCTGCTTGGTAGTGAGTAACGCGGCTCAATATGTTGCATGAGCCTTTGGAATCCAACGTCCTCCACAACAGAGAATGGCTGGTCGGCATAATTTTATCTGTAATGGCACGAGCTTTGGGGCTGTCACTTGTAAGTTTTTTAACCTTTTCAAAGACTGTGGCCACAGATGGTGTTAAGCCTAAGGCACTTTTTGAAAATGGCGCTGTTTTCTTATAATCTGCATGCTGAACTGGATGATGTGTTTTCAGGTGGTGTATCAAACCTGTTGTTGAAAAATGCCTTGGCACTGTACCCCCTCTTGAAATTTCTGCTGAGCAAAGACTACAGATTGCAAATTTGGGGTCTTTATCAGAAACTTTAAAATATTTCCACACTGCAGACATGGTCCACCTTTGCTGGTAGCGCAGAATAATAGCATAGAATGATTTTTTTATAGTGGGAGTGAAATCTGAGGGGAGAAAAAAAGGAAAAAATCAATTTAAAAGCTAAACCCCAGAAGGCGCCTTTAAAAAATAAATAACCAATCTTTTTTTTTTTTTTTACGGTGCAGCTCTTGCCATGCAAAGTAATGTCTGCACTGCAGTACATCTGACTTGTACCAAAAAGATAATTGAACTGATTAAATTGGATTTGAAATGGAATGGATTGCTTGCAGTTTGCAATTGCATGCTATTTTATTTTTTTGAGCTATTCTGTAGTATACTATAAACTTGTGCTTGTCATTGAATTTGACACTTTGTCAGCGTAGTATACTAGTATTATAGTTATACTAAATAACTATATTATATTTATTGCATACTGTCATGTCATGTTTAAAAAATTCATGCGCTTGCTGTCATGTATAGTATAACTATACTCAAGGACAACCACAAGCGCATACATTTTATAGCTACAGAATAGCTCAAAAAATGAATAGCTTGCAATTGCAATCCATTCCATTCCATTTCAAATCATATTTAATCAGTTCAATTATATAAAATCTTTTTACTACAAGTCAGATCTACTGCAGTGCAGACAGACAGAAATTTTAAATACTAGTATTGCATGGCAAGAGTGCTGGCTTGTTGTTTAACAAAGGCCAAGTAGTAAGTAATACATGGTGTTTGATTGCTATAGACAGAAAGATCATCATTTTAGTTTCAGTACTATAATAAAATAAAATAATACTACTAGTTTGATTGTTTCTGTCAGTTTAAATAAGGCAAAATGCTCACCGGCGAATAGTAGTAATGGTAGCCATGCAGGAGGGACAGTGCCCACTCTTGTACTTGAGTATGCTATGTTTCGGCGGCCGAAATTTCGGTGCTTCAATAGCAGCCACCACATGTTAGGTCTGGTATACTGCAATATATTACTTTTTTATTCTTGGGTTTAGGTATTGGGTTTAGGGAAACTATAAAGCCCATCCCTGGTGCGTTTGTTGTGCATGGGACGCGGCAGCCCAAAATTTAGCTAAATTTTATTTATTTATGTATTTGTTTACATGTTTTTGAAATTTTATATTTTTTTATTAATTATATAAAATATTTAGTTCTATAAACTTTTAATTCAGGGTGCAGCAATAATGCAGGTTTTGCAGAGCAATGTGAATTTTCTAAAGAGAGATCACAGCAGTACCTGTTTCCTTTCAGACTGTCTCTCTCTAACTGAAATTCTGTATGGAACTCTACAAAGGAGGGATGGAAGAGAGATGAGTCCCTCCCATAATTCATTTAACAGAGCATTTCATTAAATCTTCAGTCATCCTGGTCTGTAAACAACATTTTCAGGAAAACAGTTAGAGTTAACCTGATAAACATATGAAAAAGAAGCCTACAGCACCCCAGGATAGGTGGTAATAGTAAATCTGAATTTCACAGTAGACATCCAGTATTTTCCTTACTGCTACAGTTTACTTACATAGGGAATCCCCATTTATTTCCACACCTGTTCTCTTATTTCACAAACGGTTCTCCTTAAGGCTGGATTCACACCACTGTGTTGTGCCTTACTTGTTATATCATTCATTTTTAATGGAACCCCAATGCAATTCCACAGTGCACTTACACTATATTACCAAAAGTATTGGGACGTCTGCCATTACACACACATGAACTTTAATAGCATCCCAGTCTTGTTTATGTTTATTGCGCATAAGCCAGCGATAAAGGTAAGAGGGGGTTAAAAGCAGTTAATACCGTTACTTGTGTAGTAGCTGTATATGTTGTGCCAGTATTATAATGAAAGTGCTGTTTGCCTTTAAACGCTTACTTTGATCTCATCCTCTAGTACTTCCATTTATAGGCTTTCTGGGAATATCCCAGTGGACTTATTGCATTTTAAAATGAGTAAATGTAATGTGCATTGTACAGGATTGCTGGTCTGCCGTGCTGTGATTACAGGTTTTTCAAAGTAATTTGAAAACAAGCAGTGAGACGGTAGGGAATTATTTTGCTAAAGGAAAAATCCATTATTTTTCATTGTGTTTCAAGAGAAAAAAAAAAGCAGTTATATGATCAGTGCTCATTGCCACAATATATGTTGCTTATACACAAGATTAAGTATACAGCATATGAGTCTCAGTAGGGAGAGAAAATGAAAAGTTGATCAGCAGTATTGAATGTTTTATTAATCTTTCAATTACAAGAGTGAAAAGAAAGTGGCTATTAGCTCTAGGTTTACATTTAGCATCACAGTCCATCCTGGAAGACAGTTGTGATGCCATAAAATTTACAGTACTGCAATTGATAATCTATTAAAGTGAACTCTAGGCAGTTGTAATAAAATACCATTTAATCCAGCGTTATTACTAAATCCTTAAATGTATTTCTAAATATGGCAAGTCTTAATATCTGAATAGGAGGTGGAATACCCTGATCCAATTAAAGCTTTTCTGTTTTGCACAGTGCTGTTAGTCAAACCCCGTGAACATTCTTCCAGGAGAGAAGGGCACAGGGATGACCTTATCAGTGTGCCGCAGCTTAGTCATTTTCCAATTAGCAGGCTAGTCCTTGACCAAACTTATTTTTTGCGGGGGTCCAGGACTTGGTTATACATAGTTGCAAGGGTGTTTGGATCGTAAGAATCACTAGGTAGGTAAATTATTTCCCAAATATACAGTAAATTTCAGCTTTGTTTTTAGCTGTTTGCCTAGGATTCTACTTTAGCCTAAAAACATAGCAAACAGTGAATTTTGAGGATCAGTTACTCCAGAGTGCCTGCAGCTACAGAGGTTAGTGAGGGTGAAAGCTTGTTCTTTCTAGTTAAACACTAAAGTGGTATAAAAATATATTCTATTCAAGTATGTATTCTTAGTTCAAAAAAGTACCTTCTATTCTTCTATTTCTCTTAACCTCCGCCCAATCTAAAAAGCCTTTTTTTTCTTTTTTTGCTGCTGCAATCTAACTTCCTGTTAGAGGGAGCCTATATTCCTTGTTCATGGTCTGTAGGAATGTAGTCATCCTCTCTTGCGCGCTTCCAAGATGGCTTGGCACTATGGACGATGGGATTTGTAGTGTGCATAGAGCAAACTAAGGGGCACTGTTTGTTCCAAACAAGTGGAAGCGAGGACAAATAGGAGTAGTTCAGTAAGGAAACCCTCTCACACGACCTTTCAATTTTTCAGACAAACCTGGTCGGAAGTTCAGAGCAGCTCTGTGTACAGGCAGATAGACTTGTGTCTATCCAAGTCCAGAAAAAAACCCCAAAAAGGACTGCTTCCTTTTTTGTTTTTCTGAGCCTAAATGTGATGGATCAGAGGTAGCTTCATGTAAACGGACACTGGAGTCCGTTAACATCCGGCCTCCCGTAGAACCAGCATGGGTCCACCGGTGTTTGGCGGACACAAACTGAACATGCACAGATGTAAAAAAAGCTGTCCCATTTGGCTTCGATTCAGCAGAAAATCTGCTCCAAGTGCTGTAAAGATAGATAGTCAGAGCCCCAAGCCCAAGAAAGGCTAGCTTGCTAGCAGGAAACAACGGCCCAGAATATTTGCAAAGAAACAGTAAGGATTGTGGGGAAATTGGCATTAAGTGGTGATTCCCTGATGATATAGCATACACATAAATTTGTTAAAACAAATGTTTATTAGAATATATACAAAAAATTACATATACAAATACACAGAATGGGCTATCAACTGTTCCCCTACATGGATAAAACTACCAAATGTGCAAACAGACATCAAATGGAATAATATATAGCTTGTCACAGCATAATATCAGACAGGTGTTATATGGAGCTTGCCAACATGTTTCCCGGTGCAATGGTCGCTTCTTCAGGGCTTTTTTACACACCTATGCTTTGTATAGAGAAATATAAACATGATCAACATACATAGTTATGCAAAATGCTATAAAGCTACCTATCCCTCAAACAATGGAGATGAAAAAAGACAGGGAAAGGAGGGGAAAAGGGAAGAGGGGATAAGGGGAGGAAGAAGGGAGAGGGAAGAGGGAGAGAGAGAAAAAAAAACACACTAACCACCACAACACACTTACAGACTTTGTTGTTATGTGTTGTGGTGGTTAGTGTGGTTTTTTTTTTGTTTGTTTTTTCCCGCTCTCTCTTCCCTCTCCCTTCTTCCTCCCCTTCTCCCCTCTTCCCTTTTCCCCTCCTTTCCCTGTATGTTTTCATCTCCATTGTTTGAGGAATAGGTAGCTATATAGCATTCTGCATAACTATGCATGTTGATCATGTTTATATTTCTCTATACACAGCATAGGTGTGGAGCTAGACTCTATGGAAAGAAGGCCTGAAGAAGCGGCCATTGCGACGGGAAACATGTTGGCAAGCTCCATATAACACCTGTCTGATATTATGCTGTGACAAGCTATATGTTATACCATTTGATGTTTGTTTGCACATTTGGTAATTTTATCCATGTAGGGGCACATTTGGTAGCCCCTTCTGTGTATTTGTATATGTAATTTTTTGTATATATTCTAATAAATGTTTGTTTTAACAAATTTATGTGTATGCTATATCATCAGGGAATCACCAATTAAATGCCCATTTCCCCACAATCCTTACCGTTTCTCTGCTCATAGATCCCCTTGTGATCAGAGTGGACCCTGCTCCATGTCAAGGAGCGCTAACAAACAATTTAATGAAAAATAAATTACATGGCCATTAAGTAGTGGATGTGTATGAATTTATTTATAGAGAAAAAGGATATTGTTCAGGGTCACTTATAGGATATGTAAATACTTAACTGTCCATAGCCTGGCCACAGGTGATTGTAAAGTCTCAGTTTGTTTTTTTTTGGTTAAAATAACAAACATGTTATACATACCTGCTCTGTGCAGTGGTTTTGCACAAAGCAGCCCAGATCCTCCTCATCTCGGGTCCTCTGCTGATGCTGCTGGCTCCTCCCCGCTGCCAAGTACCCCCATAGAATGAGAAGCGTTAGACATATTTGCCGTAGAGTCATCCTTAAAGCGTTTGTTAACCCCCCCCCAAAAAAAAAAAAAAAGGATCCTGCTCCTTTAAAGCAAGGTATATGACACAGTGCTTGTTCTGTGTAATTTGGGCCCCTGTAACACCTAAAGAACCTGGCAGATCCTGCCAGTTTCTCCCCACCCTCTGTAAACTGACCACTGTGTATCATGGCTGCTGAGACCAGACACTGTGGTCAGTTTATGTGCCTCTGTCATCAGCAGCCTGCTATCTGCTCTCCTCTCAGCTCCTGTGTCCTCCCCCCTCTGTCTGTGTGTGAGCCGCCCCTCCCCCCTCCTGCTGCTCTAACCTGTATTGTGTACACCATCAGCACTGCCTCCTATTGCAGTGTCCCCCTCTGTGAATGATTTATAAATATAAATGCTGTAAATACCTAATTTAAGAGCCGAGATTGTGATCACATGACCAGCCAGCTCTCTCCTCCCCTCCTCCTCCCCTCCAGACTGACATCAGAAGAGGAATCTCAGCCCCGCCCACTGCATCTCTCAGAGGAGGAAAGAAGAAAGCTGGCCAGTCATGTGATCGCTATCTCGGCAGTGAAATGAGGTATTTGCAGCATTTTTTTTTATAAATCACACACAGAGGGGGATACTACAATAGGAGTCAGTGCTGATGGTGTATACAGGTTAGAGTGGCTTAACAACCACTTTAAGCCATTTATCCCAGACTTTATTGAACTTCTTCGGGCAGCCTCTATTATACTAGGTATCTTTATAGAAAGGGATAGCATAATTGACCAGCTTCATCCAGGCTGAAACTGTAGGAGGCTCAGTTTTTTTCCATGCTAGTATTATTGCCTTCCTAGCATAAAAAAATTGGAGACCCGGGATCATCTGTTCTGCCACTGTAGGGAGCAATTCTGCAACCAGACCCAATAGGCAGATATGTGGGGAGGGAGAAAGGTTCCAACCAGAGACCCTCTGTATGATCCGAGCCACTGCCTCCCAGTATTTTATTATGGCTGGGCATGACCAAAAGAATTGGGATGAAGTGTCCTCCAGAGTGAGAGCATCTCCAGCAATCAGACTGTGCATTAGGAACCATGTTATGCACTCTAAATGCCTTATAATAATAAGCGCAATGTACTATTTTGAATTGGATATGACGGTCATGCAGAAGTTTTTTATCTTACTGCATAGAATGCAGTAAGGTAAAAAGGTAGAAAAAAACTTCTGTCATTACAGAAACCTGTGGTCGAAACCTGTTCTTTGGCCATGCATGGGCAAAGAAAAGGTTCACTAAGTCACTCGCATATATATTTAATTTCACAATATACAATGTATATGTATGTACTATAAATGGACACCATTTTGTCTTTAAACTTTAAAAGATAGTATTTTACTGTCAGCTCATAATTTATTAATGTAGAATGTATTCTCATAGCTAATTTGAAGGAGTCAGGAAAGAATTCTTCCTTTCCTCAGGCTGGGCTGGAAAGGCTTTAGTCTTGTTGTTCTGTCTTCTGGCTCAGTGACAGTAGACTTTGGGATCTGTGAAAGGTTGAACATTATGGACTCACCCCAAATTCTCTTCACAGAGTGGATGTTCTCTTTGACAATAAACTAGTTCCATGTGTTTTACAAGCCTCATACAGAGAAAAAAAATATTTTTACATCTGACTTGGGATATGTATATGATGTAATGTATAAAAATGTCCGATCATGAGTAATATGCTATCAAAATGACCAATGAGTATAGTTTACGCCAAGTGCATTATTTTGGCATTACAATTTTGTAAAATAGGTTAAACCAGATATTATTCCACATAAGTAACTAAGAACTAATTAATGAACTTATAATGCTCAAAAAATTGGAACTGTGATAAAATGGGAATGTTTGCTCAAATTACCATTAAACCCCCCCTTCCCAAAAAAAAAAAAATCGGACTGACCAGCCCACTCCTTTCCCCAACATATTAATGATATAATGCTTGCTTTTTATAAGGGGGTTCCAATAAAGAGATTAGGAAAAATACTTGAAGGTCAATTTCACCTTTTGTCTTTTACTAAATCCCTTCACTTCCCTGCAGGAGTTGGGGATTATACTTACCTTCAGACACAATCCAACAACACAGTCCTGGCTGACTTCTCTTTATTCTGTACATGTGTGCTCCTGCCTCTTTCTTCTATATGGAAATCCATACTCTGGGCGACCACTGGAGGCTGCTATGAGTACGGCTACCCAGAGGTATGAATGGTCCTGCAGCGTACATGCGCAGAATGAAGAGAAGATGGCCAACTGGCTAGGGCCATGTCAAAGACAAGATTAATGGATCAGAGCTGAAGGTAGGTATAATCTCTGGATTTTTGAACTCAGGGTGGCGAGGGTATTTATTTAATAAAGAAAAAACTTTCCAAAGTTGATGTTGTCCTTTAAGGATTCCTTCCTGCTGGTTGCAGTAGTGATAATCGGTCCACTGCCAATTGTGTTTCTGCCCTTCTCGCTGATGTCATCACGTTCGTTGCAGGACCAGGCTTGCACACATTCCCTTGCAGGAGAGAAGAAGACATGGTGGCCAGTTGCCATGGGGCCATGAAGAAAGGTACATTTTAGATACACCTAGACAAAATGAGCACGGTGTTCCAAAAATACCATAGACAAAAAAGTAGAGCTGATGTGGAATGGGCTGAGGTAGTGTCTCAGTCCCAAACTAGTTTGCCCACAGGACTTTTAAAGAGTCACACTTCAAACAATATCTATAAAAATATGAAAAATTTATTTAACATACATTTAAAAACATATACTGCACAATAGATGAACAAGAATAATGTTACATAGATCTCGCTTCCTCAGGAGAAACACAGGAAAGTATCTAGAGATAAGAATGACTCAATGAATAATAATAAAAAAAAAAAAAGGAAACTGGGGAAGGGGGGGGGGGCGGGAGAGAGCCATATATACGTATGTGTCCAAATGTGTACAATTTACCGTTAATGCCAAATGTTGGCCAGCTTACACCCAATTGGTGATCAAGCTGTAAAGTGAATATTGCACTCCTATATAGCAGTATACATGATGACATACAAATGGTCTCCGCGAGGCATGCCCAGAGGTCCACTGATTCTTCCCCCTGGGAGCTGTGAAGGGGCGGGGAGATGATACAACTGTGATATGCGCACAACACAGAACTCCTAGCGGTCAATGTAGAATCCAACAAGGAAAGTGAAAACGCCTGACACCTGAAATAATGATAATGCTCTATGATGTAGAGATAGTGGATATAAAGAAACATCAATCAAACAACAACATGCGATGTCTGTGTGTGCTCCGTGTTGGTGAAGTACTATGAGTTGTGTGTGAATTAGACAGTTATATTATAGAGGTGTGGGCTGTGAGTGAAACTGTGGATTGAATTACTAGTGACTGATAGCGTTCATATTGAAAAAACTATAAATCGATAACACCAAAAAACATCTCCATTTTCGTAAAGGGTATGTGATGATAGTGCTGACCTCAGCTGCATGACCAATGCCTGTGAAAAAAGATATATGCAAATATGCAAATGTGAATGTATAAATAATAAATAAAATACCATAAAATATTGGATGTAATTGAAATATTATACATATGTATTAAAATAGATTAATGTGCAAATTGGTGAAGGTACATAAGTACTTGTCCTTTATGTGTGAGCCAATGTGATCAAAAATGTCCAAACAACATCAATGTGTATAAAGCACTTTGCACAAAAAACATCCAACTGGCATTCCCTGCCAGAAATCAATATCCACCATGAAGTAAAAACACCACCCAAAAAGTGAACCTCCCAGTTAGACTTACCCTTGATCACCAATTGGGTGTGAGCTGGCCAACATTTGGCATTAACTGTAAATTGTACACATTTGGACATATACATATATATATGGCTGTCTCCCTCCCCTCCCCCATTTCCTTTTTTTTTTCTTATTCATTGATTCATTCTTATCTCCAGATACTTTCCTGTGCTACATCTGAGGAAGCAAGATCTTTCTTGCGAAACGTGTTGAGAACAAGTCACACAGTTGCTCCAGACCGATGGTGGTATCTATATGGTGCCTCTGGGTCCCACATATAAAGTTTTTTCATGTGATTTCTATGTAACATTATTCTTGTTCATATATTGTGCAGTATATGTTTTTAAATGTATGTTAAATACTGTACATTTTTCATATTTTTATAGATATTGTTTGAGGTGTGACTCTTTACACTGTATACTGGAGGAGGGAGACAGACAGATTTTATATTGTGGGCCTGTCCATAGTTTAGCTTTAACCACCTCCCACCCAGCCTATTGTCAAATGATGGCTGGGTGGGAATTTCATATTATCCATTACAGCTGGATTTTGCATCTTGGTAGCGCTGCAGCCACTTATCACATGATTCACATCCCTGTTTGAGAATTAAAGTAGGTCCTACCCAGAATACTAGGAACCGTTAACCTGCTTTTTCAGTTTCAGAGTCAGCAGCATTTAGAAAATAGGGATACTGGCAGCTTTATGCATGTACATTTTTCAGCAAATTCAATCACTTTCAGCTAGCTTTTGGGCCATGTCACACTGGGAGGTTAAGTTTTGTTACAACCTATTCTGTAGAGTATAATAAAATACTGAGTTTAATGAAAAAGAACATACCTATTTTGTACACTGATAGGGCATTACATAACCTCTTATCCAAAGGTATTGGCTTCAGTACCCGTAGGGCCCCCACTTTGTGTTCAATTTTGGTACCGAGTCATGTCAGTTCCCATGTCACCAACAAAACCTGGCTTTCTTATCCAGGATCATTTCGCTGTGGGGTCAGTAGACTTTTAGAACGTGAAGTTTACTGGATACACAGGATTCACACCCGCACCCCACAGGGACTGAACCCCGGATGGGATGTAGATCTATTTCTTAAATGATTTTTATCAATTTAGTGTCCAGGCAGAATCATCTTTATGTAGCCCCCACCAATGTAACTATGTCCTGTTTTATAATCATATAAACCCTGCATGTTATTGTGGGTTGCTTTTTATATGCCTGGATTTTCCTATGTCTACACTTTCTGTGATGTGTTTCATTGCATGTCATGTTGGGCTTGTAGCACCCACTATTTTTATGATGTTCCATTTTGGAAAAAATACAAACTACGCATGCTATTATGGGTCACTTTTTATACGCCTGTTTTATTTATATGTCTACTTTTTGTGATGTGTTCCATTGCACGGAGTCATGCTGGGTTTTCCCTTTTGCATTTTTAATTCACCTGTGTTTGTTAATCATGTGACCTTTGTATATACTATTTAAGTGTTACTTATTTCGTTTTTTATCAGCCAGGACTAATGTCCGAAACGCATAGGCTGTTGTACAGCTTTGTACATGCATTTAATAAAGAAATACTACTTTGGACGTCATCCTGAGTGCCGACCATCCCTTTCCTTATTCTGGTACCTTATTCTGGCCTCGAGGTCTGAGCACCAGGCGGAGCTTTTATGTGGGAAGGTTGCAGCGCCTATACACCTGTTTTCCTTGGATGTCACACTGGTCACCCAGTTGCTTGTGAGACAGGACCGATTTGGAGGACACAGCATGTAGGCAGGTAGCCTACTGTATGTGTAGTTAGCACCCAGCTGCCCAGGTCAGGGGGAAGGGGGTTAACGTTTTTGACGCCTTTTCCCTGGTTTGTGCACAGGCTTTCACTGGGGTCCAGCCTCCCTCCCGTGCTCTATGAAAGGGAAGATGTCCAAATCCTAGAGGGGCTCCAGGAAACACTTGGGCAAAACGCATGGGGATTTTACGCTTCTACAAGGAGTGAAAACACTATCCTACATGCAGGTGTTGTCCCCTTGCCAGCTGGAAGAATGAGGCATCACTTTCTCACCAGCCACTCAGGTTTTTCAGTGTTTGTAGCAGCAAGGGAGCCTCACCCCATTGCTGAAGCTGGCAGGGGAGCAACACATACAAAGGTATTCTCTAGCAATGCTGTCACTGATGGATACTCACTAGCAACAGCTAGAGTGGCATGGGCCTTTAAAGTGGTTGTAAACCATAGAACAAAAAAAAAAAACAAAAAACCTGCAGGACAAAGGCTTAATGAGCTAGTATGCATAGCATACTAGCTCATTATGAATTACTTACCTGAGATCGAAGCCTCTGCAGCCATCCTCGTACACCGCTCTGGCAGCCAACATTGTTCCTGGAGTTACTTCCGAGTATAGCGGGCTCCGGCACTGTGATTGGCCGGAACCGCAATGACATCACTCCCGCGCATGCGCATGGGAACTGCCGGTAACGGCTTACTCACTGAAGCAACGGCACGTACGTACCATTGCTTCAGTTTGCTTCAGTGTGCATGTGACGGTGACGTTGGCACATGCAAATACAGGGATTATCTCCTAAACCATTCAGGTTTAGGAGATTTCCAGGGTAGCTACAGGTAAACCTTATTATAGGCTTACCTGTAGCAAAAAGTGTGTTGTAAGGGTTTATAACCTCTTTAATTACAAAAATGACCAAACAGAGGAATGTACTCTACCACTATCTATTTCTTTTGACACTGTGGGTCCAATCATAGAACTGTAACCACTGATGCAGTGTTGTACCTTTTATCAACCACCCTTTTTGGAACCTGTGTGTTTTGTATCTGCATGCCCCTGGGTCTGGATTTTCTATGTCTAAAGCAGGCCATAGATGGTGGTTACACAAAAGAATTTAACATGATTCCCCCATCAATATTTATTTATTTATTTATTTCAGGTACTTATATAGCGCCGTCAATTTACGCAGCGCTTTACATATTCATTGTACATTCACATCAGTCCCTACCCTCAAGGAGCTTACAATCTAAGATCCCTAACTCACATTCATACATACTAGGGACAATTTAGACAGGATCCAATTAACCTACCAGCATGTCTTTGGAGTGTGGGAGGAAACCGGAGTACCCGGAGGAAACCCACGCAGACACAGGGAGAACATGCAAACTCCAGGCAGGTAGTGTCGTGGTTGGGATCCGAACCAGCGACCCTTCTTACTGCTAGGTGAGAGTGCTACCCACTAGACCACTGTGCCGCCCATAGCTGGCGTTGACAGGAAACCCTCCTGCCGAGACATTGTCTTCTCCTGGCGGTGGAACGGGAGTGGGCCGGAGAAGCCATCCCATAGTGATTATCGCTAGCGGCAATTGCAAGCGAATCTGGCAGGCTGGTTGTACCCAAGTTGATCGATCGTTCAACTTGGTACATTCAGCTTGCCCATTAATGGTTTGAATCTCGTCCAGTTCTTGCCGGCCAAGATTCAAACCGTGTATGGCTGGCCTAAGTAATAGAAACTTTCCCTGTACAGGTTACAGGGCTGTACTAGAACTAGTAAAGACAGGCTTAATAGTAGAGTTGCTACCTCATCCCTTTAAACCCGAACATATGTTAAATGTAATTAATATATGTTCGATTTTAAAGGGATGAGGTGGCAACTCTACTAAATAGGCAGATGCAATACCAAGGGGTCGGAAGAGTTGGGGTCACTATGCAAGTTTCAGTTCAAATCAGTGTGGTCAGTCATGCTGGGCATCAGAAGCAAATGAAGAGACATTAGTCAGAACTGAGAATAATCCAAAACCAGCACAGTTGTAACATAATCCTCAAATGTAACCACAACATTGCATCAACAACAACTCTGTATCAGGCAAGGGGCTTATGCAGGAGCAATGCTTAGATGCTAGATCCAACCCCAAACATTAATTGTATACAATGCAAAATGTTCAGACACTGCCTGTTAGGGGGTGAAAATTTTATCCCAACTGGGGTCTTGTTGTTTCGCACACCTGCTGGCCTTCAATACCAGCTGTCACTGGCAGCCAGGTTTTTCCACGAACGATTAGGAACAAATCAGAGTGTGGCTTGATCATATGATTGCTATGTCAGCTCCAATATAGTGATCACATGCAGGCTTATAGGCATTTTTTTTACACTAACGATCATAGGGTTGCCACCTGTCCGGTTTTCAGTCCGGGTTTTGACACACATGTCCGGTTTTCAGTGTGCCCGACACCCGGACACACGGCTGTCAGTGGGGAGGGGAAGTGGGGAAAGTGCCATTCTGCTGGATGATGAAAGGTGGGTGAGAATTGGGTAGTTTGTATGGGTGACGCTTTTCTATACTGTGTAAGCGCTTCACCCTATTCGATACTTAGTGGGCAGCATATTCTCTACACACTGCACCTCTGCCTCCCATCTCCGCCCCTGACTTCGGCTTCCATGTCTTGCCTTCAGCCATGCTGTTTCTGTCTGCTAGACAGCTCCTCTCATCTTCTGCACCTCCGTGCAAAGCTGCTCCGCCTCCCAAATCCGGCTCCCACGTCTTGCCTTCAGCCATGCTGTTTCGGTCGAGCTTGCAAGGTAAGAGTCCCCTGCTGCTCTTAGGCAGCTCCCGCCTGGTAACCAGAACTATATACAGTGGTGTATTTAGGTTTTGTGCTGCCCTAGGCCTGACTAAACTCATGCACCTCCCCTAATTTAAATACGACCCACCCCTTGCTGCTGAGGCCACACCCCTTCCTGTTTAAGACCCACCCTATCATCTGTAAACCACACCCCTTCCTCTTTAGGATCATTTGGCACCTTTCAGGGGAGAGGGGGGAACAGGTACCTGTTTTTGACAGGTACCCTTCCCCACTCCCTGGAGACTGCGCTGCCCCCTCTGAAGTTCGGCCCCCCTCCTCCTTCCTCCACTGGGGCATTCAGAAAGTGCAACGTGCTTCGCACACACGTGCAGTAGTGAACCGTCCGATTTCCCTTACCATGAATGATGATGGCAAAACCAGAGAGCCAATCCGAAAATCGGCTGAGGTGTCGACATCGCGGGATCCCTGGACAGGTAAGTATTTGTAGCTGCTGAGTTTTAATGTTTTCACGGGGTGGGGGCGGAACTCCTCTTTAATGAGTTTGCATTGATTTCAGCATTGATAGAGCACTTTATTGCAATATCATGATCTGCATATTAATGCACTTTCAATAAATGTGGACTGTTTAAAGGGTTTGCATTGATTTTAGCATGCATGGAGCACTTTGCACATGCCAGTGGCTGCTGGTGCTCCAAATTTTGGGGGGGGGGTGCAAACAAACTAAAAAATTCTGAAAAAAAGACATCAATTGCAGCCTCACTGTGCCCATCAATTGTAGCCACTGTTCCATCAATTGTAGCCACTGTGCCCCATCAAACGCAGCCACTGTTCCATCAAACGCAGCCACTGTGCCCATCAATTGTAGCCACTGGGCCATCAAACGCAGCCACTGTGCCCATCAATTGTAGCCACTGGGCCATCAAACGCAGCCACTGTGCCCACCAAACGCAGCCACTGTGCCCACCAATAGCAGCCACTGTGCCCATCAATTGCAGCCACTGTGCCCACCAACGCAGCCACTGTACCATCAGATGCAGCCACTGTGCCCCATCAAATGCAGCCACTGTGCCCCATCAAATGCAGCCACTGTGCCCACCAAACGCAGCCACTGTGCACACCAAACACAGCCACTGTGCCATCAAACGCAGCCACTGTGCCCCATCAATTGCAGCCACTGTGCCATCAAACGCAGCCACTGTGCCCATCAATTGCAGCCACTGTGCCATCAAACGCAGCTACTGTGCCCTGTCACACTCTGCCCCCCCTGTCACACTCTGCCCCCTCCTGTCACATTCTGCCCCCTCCTGTCACACTCTGCCCCTCCTGTCACATTCTGCCTTCTCTGTCACATTCTGCCCCCTCCTGTCACACTCTGCCCCTCCTGTCACATTCTGCCCCCTCCTGTCACACTCTGACCCCTCCTGTCACACTCTGCCCCCTCCTGTCACATTCTGCCCCCTCCTGTCACACTCTGCCCCCTCCTGTCACACTCTGTCCCCTCCTGTCACACTCTGCCCCCTCCTGTCACACTCTGTCCCCTCCTGTCACACTCTGCCCCCTCCTGTCGCATTCTGCCCCCTCCTGTCACATTCTGTCCCCTCCTGTCTCACTCTGCCCCCCTGTTACACTGCCCCATCACACTGCCCCTTCAAGTCACACTGCCCCCTCATGTCACACTGCCCCAGCACACTCTGCCCCCCTACTGTCACACTGGGATACTGATGTAAAGAAGACTACTAATGTAAAGGGAGATTTGAAAGAGGGACTCTTGATTTAAAGTGGTGTTCCACCCTAAAAAAAAAAAAAAAAATGCATGACTGTGTCTAAAAAAAAAAATTAAAAAAAAAATTTGAAATTTTTTTCTTTTACTTACCTCTAAATGCCTGTTGCTAGGTGGTCCCTCGTAGTCTGCCTCTTCCAGTGCCTGGGCTGGTGACATCACTTCCCCCTCGGCACAGGAAGGACTTGGCTCTGCTCCCTCCCTCTTGTCAATCATCTGGGACCCATTACAGGTCCCAGGTGACTGAGCGGCCAATCACGGAGCGTGGTGCCGCTCGCGCATGCGCAGTGGGTGCCAGGCAGTGAAGCCACAGCCCGGCGCCCACAGTTGCAATGCCAGCGCTGCCGAACGGAGGGGGAGTCGAGCGGGGCTTCGATCCCCCGCATCGCTGGACCCTGGGACAGGTAAGTGTCCAATTAAAAGTCAGCAGCTGCAGTATTTGTAGCTGCTGACTTTTAATTTTTTTTTTTTTTTTCATGGGCCCTCCTCTTTAAGGAGAGCTCCTGATGTAAAGGGGCCCTTAATATAAGAGGAGTTACTGATATAAAGGGCTACTGCTGATGAGTGAGGGAGGACTCTGATCTGAAGTGTGTGTGTGTGTGTGTGGGGGGGGGGGCAGCTCCTGATGTAAAGGGGGACTCTGATCTAATTCAGGGTCCATTGATGCTCAGTACAGAGCTCCTAATGTAAATGGGGACTCCTGATGTATGGGCGAATCCTAATGTGAAAGGGGACTATAGTTCTAAGGGGGGGTGAATACTGATGTAAATATTCTAACAGAAACAAAGAAAAACTTGTTTTTTTTTTCGAAACTTTCGGTCTTTTTTTATTTTTTTGCGCAAAAAATAAAAACCGCAGAGGTGATCAAATACCACCAAAAGAAAGCTCTATTTGTGGGAACAAAATGATAAAAAAATTGTTTGGGTACAGTGATGGATGACCGCGCAATTGTCATTCAAATTGCGACAGCACTGAAAGCTGAAAATTGGCCTGGGCGGGAAGGTGTCTAAGTGCCTGGTATTGAAGTGGTAAAGGAATTATCAGCCTATAATAAATCATAGCAGGTATTGTTTTTATTAAAAGAGTTGTACCAAATAAGAACTTTATATGTCCTTTTTGTTTTGTGTTTAAAAAATACATATCGCTAGGTGGATCCGTGACTTGACTGCCCCAGGCATGTGACAGTGTTTGGGCCTAGTGATTGGCTGCTAGAGCTGAGCACTGTCACATGGGAGGAGACCACATCCTCCACCATATCAGGCATTTTTGGCTAGGCAAATATCGGGGGGGCTAGGCAAATTTCAGTGATATCCAGGTCCCATCCCCCCATACCTCCATACCTCCAAGACAATGCCTTTTTCTGCTTTTTTTCTATAAGAGGACAAAGTCATCTTGGCTCAGGCATCACCCAGCATCTGAATCTGGTTTCTGGACTGAGATTCTGAGATTCAATTATATAAATCCTTGTACAGTTAAGCCCAGGTTCACACTTAAGCGATGCAGGAAACGCAGTGAATCCTGTGCATTTCCTGCACTACATTGCAATGTTATCCTAACAACACCTCAAAACAGATCGCAAAACACAGTGCGATTGCCAGAACACCCATGCAATGCAATTCAGGTGCGGGGGAAAAAAGGGTCCTGCACCATTTTGGTGTAGATGTGATTTGATTTCAGCCATACAAAATGTATGGCCGAAATCGCATGGCACAGACATTGCATGTGATGTGCACAGGAATATGGTGCGATTCCTGTGCGAATCACATGTGGTGTCTAAATCGCACAAGTGTGAACCCAGGCTCACAAATGTTTAACACAGGTCAGCCCTTACTTTATCCTCTCATTTTGTGACTTGCTACAAACGTACAATGTTGCAGTCTGTGTGATCGTGGGGGGAGAGGAGACTCCAGCAGGCTAATGACTGCTTTTTACATAAAGAATACAACATGGAAAATGATACTGTTGCTTTATATTGTGACATGTCAGGAATGTATTCATGGCGACTTGTAAAGTCTGAGATGGTGTTGGTTCAGGTTAACCACTTCAGCCCCAGAAGAATTGGCTGCTCAATGACCAGGCCTTTTTTTGCGATACGGCACTGCGTCGCTTTAACTGACAATTTTGTGTTCGTGCAATGCTGTACCCAAACAAAATTGATGTTTTTTTTTCCCACAAATAGAGCTTTCTTTTGGTGGTATTTGATCATCTCTGCAGTTTTTATTTTTTGCGCTATAAACGAAAAAACAGCGACAATTTTTGAAAAAAATCAATATTTTGTACTTTTTGCTGTAATAAATAGCCCCAATTTTTTTTAAAAGAAAGCTAATTTTTTCCTCAGTTTAGGCCGATACGTATTCTACATATTTTTGGTAATAAAAATTGCAAAAAGCGTATAATGATTGGTTTGCGCAAAAGTTATAGCGTCTACAAAATAGGGGATAGATTTATGGCATTTTTATTATTATTATATTTACTAGTAATGATGGCGATCTGCGATTTTTATCGAGACTGCGACATTATGGCGGACACTTTTGACACATTTTTGGGTCGATTGACAATTATACAGCAATCAGTGCTATAAAAAATTCACGGATTACTGTATAAATGTCACTGGCAGGGAAGGGGTTAACTGTTCCCTATGTGTGTGTTCTAACTGTGGGAGATGGGACTGACTATAGGAGATGAGAGATCGTGGTTCCCTGCTCGTAGGAACTCATGATCTCTCTCTCCTCTCCTCACAGAACTGGGATGTGTGTGTATACACACGCACGTCCCTGTTCTACCTCTCGTGCCTGTGATTGCTCGTGGTTGGTGGTCATCGCGACCGCTGGTCAGGAGCATCAGCACCCCCGCTGTGCAGCGCGTGCGCGCAAGTGGATAATTGTTCTGAGAAGGGCCGTTCCCTCTGCAGAAAGGACAAACTGGTTCCAAATCCCATGTTTTAGAGTATTTTTCCTGCTGATGTTGCGCAGTAAGTATCAGCTCCTCCATTTTATTGATATCCTCCAACTTGTGAAGCCAACTAGCAATAGCTATGTTCATAATTAAGCAATCATATTCAAACTCATGTTAAATAAGAGTCAGTACACACCTGCCATCATTTAAAGTGCCTCAGATTAACCCCAAATAAAATTCAGCTGTTCTAGTAGGTCTTTCCTGACATTTTCTTAGTTGCATCCTACAGCAAAAGCGTTCAAGAGGTGTCACACAATTGATTTTTTATAAAGTTTGGCTGAAATGGTGGAGACATGTAGCAGGAAGAAGGCCGGGTCATCAGGAATCTTATATTCTGTGAATTTTTGAGTGATTCCTCTGACTGTTGCCCAGAAGTGAGTTAACGTAAGGCATGACCAAAATATGTGGAGCAGCGTCCCTCTGTCCCCCTGGCATCTCCAGGAACGATCAGTTGTAGAGGGATAGTATTTGTGTAGCAAATGAGGAGTAAGGTACCACCTTATCAAAAGTTTATAGTTAGTCCCTTGGATTTTCGTACAGACTGATGATTTTAGGGAGAATCTGAGGATATGTTGTTGTTTGGTTGGCGTGAATGTACAATTCAATTCCTTTTCCCATTTTCTCAGGTATGGTAAATGTGGCTGCTTGGCCAGGGTGTTTAAGAGGTTGTATGTTTTAGATAGAACTTGTGTAAAGGAGCCTTCATCGGAGCAGTATTCTTCAATTGTCTTCAAAACACAATATGGAAACACTGAAAATACCCCTAAAAAGTCATTTGCCTGCTTTACACTAATGCCCCATGCACACGGTCAGATTTTCTGACCGAAAATGTTCGATGGGAGCTCTTTGTCAGACATTCCGAACGTGTGTAGGCTCCATCAGACATTTTCCATCGGAATTTCCGTCACACAAAATTTGAGGGCTGGTTCTCAAATTTTCCGACAACAAAATCCGTTGTCGTAAATTCCGATCGTGTGTACACAATTCCAACGCACAAAGTTCCACGCATGCTCGGAATCAAGCAGATGAGCCGTACTGGCTATTGAACTTCATTTTTCTCGGCTCGTCGTACGTGTTGTACGTCACCGCTTTCTTGATGTTCAGAATTTACGACAAGATTTGTGTGACCGTGTGTATGCAAGACAAGTTTAAGCCAACATCCGTCGGAAAAAATCCATGGATTTTGTTGTTGGAATGTGTGTACTGGCGGCATTGGGGGTTCAACACAGCATGACAAAATTATTAGCCCCTGATATTTAAAGACAGATGTAAAAAAATCACTGATTTTTACAAACTGTCAGTAAATTTGCTGACGGTTGGCAACCCTGACTTGTACGCGTTTAGCTGCACAATTTTCTGGTTAAGTGAACAAAGTTCATGAGAAGTGTTTGTCCTTGTAGTCTCATATACAGAAGTTATTGTGTGTGTAGAAGTGCAAACTTGTTAGAAATGCAGTGTGAATAATACTATAATTGTATGGAAAAAACAGTAAGTTCACCAGACCAACTTGGTAATTAATCTAAGTAAATACTTGCAAATGTTTTGATCATAAATCGTCTTATTCATAAACACGCATGAGGTCAATTGTCAACTACTAAAGAAAATAAGGAATATAAATTAGAAAGTGGTTTGTGCATGCACAAATCAATTTATTTATTTTTTGGGGGGAAAAAATATGAGAATAAACATGCATACTCATATGTTTATAAATGTGAATACTCATATGTATATAAACATGAATACTCCATATGTATATAAACATACTGAAATTTACTGTATATAAACATACTCATATGTGTATACAAACATATATGCTCACATGTGCTGAGAAACACCTGCATAAGTGCATGGGCGTGAGCAGCCTATTGCAGTACCCAAAGCTCAAACACACATACATGTGTATGTGTGTGTGTGTGTGTGTGTGTATATATATATATATATATATATATATATATATATACACAGTGCCTTGCAAAAGTATTCACCCCCTTAGCTTTTTACCTATTTTGTTACATTACAGCCTTTGGGTCAATGTTTTTTTAATCTGAATTATATGTGATGGATCAGAACACAATAGTCTAAGTTGGTGAAGTAAAATTAGAAAAATATATACATAAAACTATTTTTCAGAAATAAAAAACTGATAATTGGCATGTGCGTATGTATTCACCCCCTTTGTTATGAAGCCCATAAAAAGCTCTGGTGCAACCAATTACCTTCAGAAGTCACATAATTAGTGAACTGATGTCCACCTGTGTGCAATCTAAGTGTCACATGATCTGTCATTACATATACACACCTTTTTTAAAGGCCCCAGAGGCTGCAACACCTAAGCAAGAGGCACCACTAACCAAACACTGCCATGAAGATCAAGGAACTCTCCAAACAAGTAAGGAACAATGTTGTTGAGAAGTACAAGTCAGGGTTAGGTTATAAAAAAATATCCAAATCTTTGATGATCCCTAGGAGCTCCATCAAATCTATCATAACCAAATGGAAAGAACATGGCACAACAGCAAACCTGCCAAGAGATGGCACCAAAACTCATGGACCGGGCAAAGGGGGTATTAATCAGAGAGGCAGCACAGAGACCTAAGGTAACCCTGGAGGAGCTGCAGAGTTCCACAGCAGAGACTGGAGTATCTGTACATAGGACGACAATAAGCCGTACGCTCCATAGAGTTGGGATTTATGGCAGAATGGCCAGAAGAAAGCCATTACTTTTAGCAAAAAACTAAATTGCACATTTTGAGTTTGCAAAAAGGCATGTGGGAGACTCCCAAAATGTATGGAGGAAGGTGCTCTGGTCTGATGAGACTAAAATTTAACCTTTTGTCCATCAAAGAAAATGCTATGTCTGGCGCAAACCCAACACATCACATCACCCAAAGAACACCATCCCCACAGTAAAACATGGTGGTGGCAGCATCATGCTGTGGCGATGTTTTTCAGCAGTCGGGACTGGGAAACTGGTCAGGGTTGAGGGAAAGATGGATGGTGCTAAATACAGGGATATTCTTAAGCAAAACCTGTACCACTCTGTGTATGATTTGAGGCTAGGACGGAGGTTCACCTTCCAGCAGGACCCCAAACACACAGCTAAAGCAACACTTGAGTGGTTTAAGGGAAAACATGTAAATGTGTTGGAATGGCCTAGTCAAAGCCCAGACCTCAATCCAATAGAAAGTTTGTGGTCAGACTTAAAGATTGCTGTTCACAAGCGCAAACCACCAAACTTGAAGGAGCTGGAGCAGTTTTGCAAGGAGGAATGGGCAAAATCCCAGTGGTAAGATGTGGCAAGCTCATAGAGACTTATCCAAAGTGACTTGGAGCTGTGATAGCCGCAAAACGTGGCTCTACAAAGTATTGACTTAAGGGGGGTGAATAGTTATGCACATTGAGTTTTTCTGTTATTTTGTCCTATTTGTTGTTTGCTTCCAATGCAGCCTGTGCCCACCATGCAGCCTGCGTGCAATGCAGCCTGTGCCCACCATGCAGCATATGTCCAATGCAGCTTGTGTCCAATGCAGTCTTTGCCCACCATGCAGCCTACCTGTGGAGGGAAAGAGAGGGGAGCCGCCAGCCAGATGATCAGAGCAGGGAACATCACAGCTTTCATTTCAATTGTGTGTTCCCCCTCCGTTCGAAATAAGCCCCCCCCCCCCGTCCTAGGATTGGACGGGTGATCTGTCTATCAAAGTCCCAGAAAATGAGGAGGGACTGTATGTGATGGCGCACGGCGGGGGAACACACAGCTATTGAAATGAAAGCTGTTATGTTCCCCCGCGCTCTGATCATCCAGCCAGCGGCTATCCTCTATTCCTCTCTGTGATCGACGGCACTCCCCCCCCCCCCCAGTTCCCAGGCAGCCCTTCTCGCCAGCCCTCAAAATCCACTCGCAAAATACGAGCAGGTGAGTGGAATTTTTGGGGGCTGACCTATTCTACTAAAGATTGGCATGTGGCATTAATAAACATCATGGATTTAAGTTGTGCCGCCCCCCCCCCCCCCATTGACAATGTGCCTGGCTGCTGAGTTCATCTCCCCATCCCTGCACTCAGTGCACTGATGTGCACTGATTGGCAGCACTGATGGGCACTGATTGGCACTGATAGGTGGCACTGATTGGCAGCACTGATTGGCACTGATTGGAAGCACTGGTGGGCACTGTTAAGCAGCAATGATTGCCACTGATTGGCAGCACTGATGGGCACTGATTGTCAGCACTAATTGGCACTGATAGGCAGCCTGGCTGTCCATGGATTGGCAGCACTTTTGGGCACTGATTGGCAGCACTGATGGGCACTGATTGGCAGCACTTGGCACTGATTGGCACTGATAGGCAGCACTGATGGGCACTAATAGGCTGCACTGATTGGCAGTAATTGGTAGCACTGAGCGGTGGCCCTAATAGGCAGCACTTTTTGGCACTGATAGGCGGCACTGACTGGCAGCACTGATGGGCACTGATAGGCAGCACTTATGGGCATTGATTGGCACTGATAAGCACTGATTGGCACTGATAGGCAGCACTGATGGGCACTGATTGACAGTACTGATGGGCACTGATTGGCAATACTGATGGGCACTGATAGACAGCATTGATAGGCACTGATAGGCAGCATTGATTGGCACTGATTGGCAGCAATGATAGGCAGCATTGGTTGGCACTGATAGGGAAGAGGGGGAGTTTCACTTGCAGCAGATAGTGAGGCTTGCAAGAGCTGCTCAGTGTGTGAAACTGTCAGATAATGTAACTGTTTACTGGGAGAAAGACCAGCTGTCACAACTCAGCTGCAATGTCTGGGATGGGTGGGACCAAGCAGCTATCAACACCAGCCAAATGATTGGGCTGTTTAAGATAGAAGGGACGGAGCCAAACAAATATAGCGGTCCGCCCAGACCCCATCCCATTGGCTGGTGTTTGATAGCTGTTCGTGCCCACCTCTGACATCACCGCTAAGTTTTGACAGCTGGTCTCTCTGCCTGCAAGCAGTGACATTACATGACAGTTTCATAAACTGAGAGGCTCTGGCAAGCCTCACGATCGGCTGCATGTGAAACAGTTTCACAGGCAGCGCGGGTTACACAGGCTCTTGGATGCAACATTTTGGGGTAGATCTCAGGAGACAGCCCAGGCACATCCGGTACACCCCGTGCGCACGCCTATGCCCAATGGTTGTCTACATCTTCAACCATTTGTCAGCCATGGCACCCAGTTTAAAAGCATGCAATATGTTGAGGCACACCAGTTTAAAGTTTTAAAAATGTAAATGGAAAGACCTGACACCCCTTTGTGCTGGTCATTGGACAAGTGCCCCCTTTTTGCAGGTCAGTGCAGAAGTGCCCCCTTTCTGCAGGTCAATCCTATGTCACTCTTTTCATTGGTGTTTAGTGGAAACAATGTAATATACAATACATGAGAAAATTCCCTAGTCCCTGTGTCCTCCTAGTAGCACTAATGCAGATGTCAGCTGGGGCTGGATCTATCTGCCCTATCAGCTGATGTCTTCTTACTTAGACAGAAGTAGAAAAACAGACAGAGAGTGGTAGGCCTCAGATGGTGCTGACAGATAACTATTTTAGCAATGGAAAGGTGGATTTTGTAATAAAGTTGGCCATAGATGTATGGAATCTCAGCCAGTTCAGCAGGGACCAGCTGAGAATAGATCCATCTATGGACAGGCTGGTTGCACCCATTGATCCATTGATCCATCGATCGACCTGGGTCAGTCAGTCTATCAATTGACTTGGGTACAACCAGCATGTTGAATTTTTAGCATACGTTTATTGCCAGTGGCTATGGCTACTAGGGAGAACACAATAGCTCAGCGGGAGAGATTCCCCCATCAACACAGTCAGTGGTGGCTGCAGGAAAGAAAATTGCATAATCTATGGCCTGCTTAAGGCTTTTAAAGCAATGGGCCTAAAGTCAGGATGTGAATTTAGGGCTTCATTATGGTAACAAGAGTTGGCATTTAATTGATACTGGGGCAGAGCTGATTGTCAGATTTCCAGAACAAGTAGACTTTAAATTCAAAGTGGAAAATATATACTGCCATTAAAAATACAACCTATGGTTAACATTCCCAAGAGGTTATTTAAAGTAGTGCAAATAAGCAATGTTCTTATGTTACAGTTTTGCAGGGGAAAAGTACTGCCGGTATCTAGAAGATTCTTCTTTTCACAGAATTAAAGCAAACCTGTTTGTTCGTCTGTGCAGGACAAAACAAAAGGTTTGCTTTACTGCACTACTACCCAGCAACATATACAGTACTTACCTTTCCATCATTTCTTGCTGCTTTGTTCAGGCACTGTGTACTTTCTGGTATGTAGGACCAGGACTCTCATGTGACACGTGACCACATTGATATTTGGTCACTGACGCAGCTCTGTTACGTGGTCAGAGGGGACAGTCCTCAACCCTGTGTTAGCTCTGATTAACCTACTCATAATTTACACAGAGCTTCCTTTCCTTACTGCCAGTGGCAGAATATAGCTGGCAACTACCCATATTTAAACCCCAAAAGCTATTCAATCCAGTTTATTAGAGCCTCTTAGTTCAGTGGCATGGAACAATCCCCTGCTATCACATCCTTAGATCCTGTACTGGAACCCAACCAGGGGGACACAGCGATTTAAATAATAAACCACTATCCGTTATGGTCACAAAGCAGTGCCAGATTCCACCTGTTGACAGTAGTAAAATGGCATTCTATTACAGCAGCTCTACTGACAGGGTCCCCTTCCATATTACCATACTGAGGTGTCCTAAATAAACATTTCCTTTTTTTGGAAACATTTCCTTTGATTGACTTAATTATAGCATGCAATATCACTGCTCAAAAAAATTAAAGGAACACTTTTAAATCAGAGTATAGCATCAAGTCAATTAAACTCCTGGGATATTGATCTGGTCAGTTAAGTAGCAGATGGGGTTATTAATCAGTTTCAGCTGCTTTGTTGTTAATGAAATTAAGAGGTGCACTAGATGGGCAACAATGAGATGACCTCCAAAACAGGAATGGTTTTACAGGTGGAGGCCACTGACAATTTTTGATTGTTTTTCACTAGTTTTGCATTTGGCTAGGGTCAGTGTCACTACTGGTAGCATGAGGCGATATCTGGACCCCATAGAGCAGGGATAGGCAATTAGCGGACCTCCAGCTGTTGCAAAACTACAAATCCCATCATGCCTCTGCCTCTGGGTGTCATGCTTGTGGCTGTCAGAGTCTTGCTATGCCTCATGGGACTTGTACTTCTGAAACAGCTGGAGGCCTGCTAATTGCATATCCCTGCCTTAGAGGTTGCACAGGCAGTCCAACTCCTCCAGGATGGCACATCAATACGTGCCATTGCCAGAAGGTTTGCTGTGTCTCCCAGCACAGCAAAAGCATGGAGGAGATTCCAGGAGACAGGCAGTTACTCTAGGAGAGCTGGACGGGGCCGTTGAAGGTCCTTAACCCATTAGCAGAACTGGTATCTGCTCCTTTGTGCAAGGAGGAATAAGATGAGCACTGCCAGAGATCTACAAAATGACCTCCAGCAGGGCTAAACTAAAAGAAGAAAGAGAAGGCGCGTGGCCTGATGCTTGAGTACTTTTAAAACGTTTATTAAAACAAACTGGTCTGTACAGAAAATAAAAATACTACGTATTCATAAGAGTGGGTGAGTTACAATGTAAGTACCCCCTAGTCAACTAAGTTAAATATAAAATAAAATAAAAATGTGGTGCCCATATACGGGATAAAACTTAAACAATCTTCTAACGCATTTCGAGGGTTATCCTCTTCCTCAGAGCCTTGATATACCAGGTCTGGTCTGTATCTTTAAAATGTAGAGGACTGGATGTGTGGTACAAAAACTGGACAGGTGGTCCACTCAAATGTGTTGATTCTCCTTCACTGTAGGTCAGTTCCCTCTACATCCCAGCGCTCTCAGCACCGTGAAGGGGTGCGTCACTCTGCAGCATATTCCCTGTGTGGCCAGGACACACACACAGCGAGGGAATACGCTGCAGAGTGCCGCACAGCTGCAACACTACAGGGGAATACCCACAGCTCTACTAAGGATCGTTGTCAGGATATCCCTGTCCTCCACTTGGACGTTCAGCCAGGAACCTTTATGGGAGAGTGGTTACAATATCAGCAATAACTACTGGGTCTCCAAGACAGACGGACAATCTGACCCCTTCACGGTGCTGAGAGCGCTGGGATGTAGAGGAAACTGACCTACAGTGAAGGGGAATCCACGCATTTGAGGGGACCACCTGTCCAGTTTTTGTACCACACATCCAGTCCTCTACATTTTAAAGATACAGACCAGACCTGGTATATCAAGACTCTGAGGAAGAGGATAACCCTTGAAATGCGTTAGCTGATTGTTTAATTTTTACCCCATATATGGGCACCACATTTTTTAAAATTTCATATTTAACTCAGTTGACTAGGGGGTACTTACATTGTAACTCACCCACTCTTATGAATACATAGTATTTTTATTTTCTGTACACACCAGTTTGTTTTAATAAACGTTTTAAAAGTACTCATCCATCAGGCCACGTGCCTTCTCTTTCTTCTTTTAGTTTAGCATTTTGGACTTTCCCCGGTTGGCCAAGGCAGTGGGACATGCTTGCATGATTGATTATATATCAATATCTATATGAAAATACTACCAGTTTTACCGAGACCTCCAGCAGGGCACTGGTGTCAATGTCTCTGACCAAACAATCATTAAACAGACTTCATAAGGGTGGCCTGAGGGCACCCAAAGTCCTCTAGTGGGCCCTGTGCTCACTGTCCGGCATCATGGAGATCAATTGGCATTTGCCATTGAACACCAGACTTGGCAGGTCCACCACTGGTACCCTGTGTTTTTCACAGATGAGAGCAGGTTCACCCTGAGCACATGTGACAGAAGTGCCTGTAACATCGTTCAGCATTACCGGTTGGGTAGTGGGTCAATGATGGTCTGGGGGGGCTTATCCATGGAAGGATGCACAGACCTCTACAGACTAGACAATGGCACCCTGACTGCCATTAGGTATCAGGATAAAATCCCTGAACCCATTGTCAAACCCTACTCTGGTACATTGAGCCCAGAGTTCCTCCTGACGCACAACAATGCCCGGCCGCATGTGGCGAGAGTATGCAGCCAGTTCCTGGAGGATGAAGGAATTAATATCATTGAATGGCCCCTATGTTCGCCTGACCTAAATCCAATAGAACAGCACTGGGACATTATGTTTCGGTCCATCCGCCGCCGCCAGGTTGCACCTCAGTCTGTTCAGGAGCTCAGTGATGCCTTGGTCCAGATCTGGGAGGAAATACACCAGGACACCATTCGTTGTCTCATTAGGAGCATGCCTGACGTTGTCAGGCATGCCTACAAGCACCTGGGGGCCATACAAACTACTGAGTACCATTTTGAGTTGCTGCAATGCTGCAAAGGCACTTATCAGCAGGGGGTGAGGAGGACAGGAGCTAGAACATGTTACATGTTACCCTAAATATGGGTGTAAAATACTCCAAAAGGTGAATCTATCCTTTAATTAGCAGAAATTCAAGCTATGGGTGCCCCTGTCCACACCACCTGGCTTGACAAGACTCAATTGAAAAGTCAATGGTGCCAAATGGAAAATTTGTTTGGTCGTTCAGTGACTGCATCCAGGCAGATGCAGTCACTGGTTGGGTATTCAAGCAGCCACAAGTGCTAAAGCTGCTTAAATGCAATGGCTGGCAGTACAGAATCTATTGATTAGGCTGAACAAGAGAAATCTAGCCATGCATGGCTAGCCTAAAGGTATAAGGAACATGATCCTCTACAAATCAGCAGACATCTTTAATTATTTAAACCACTCTAAACTTTCCAAATCATCTTCACTGTTTTGTCTTATTAAACCTGAGTGTCTATAGCCAGTTGCTACACTGTGTAACATTGTTTAGCACAAATTACACTAACATCTTTCTTTTACCTCTTCCTCTTCTTTCTCCAAAAGGTTCTTTGTCAATTTTCCAAAAGCTAAGCAGTACTTCAGCCAGTTTAAGGACATGGAAGACCCTGTGAAGATGGAACAAAGCGCTCAGTTGCGCAAACATGGTCGAAGGGTAATGGGGGCTATCAACAGTGTGGTGGAAAACCTTGGTGACCCCGAAAAGGTGGCAACTGTCCTGGGAATTGTCGGGAAAAGCCATGCGGTGAAACATAAAGTGGACCCTGTATTCTTTAAGGTGTGTAGACTCAAATTCATAATGCTTGGTTAAAATGCATATACCCCTTACGTTACATATGTATGGGAGTTCCCAAAGCCCCTATGTATAGACAGGCTTTGTAATCAATGGCACAACAGGCAACTACTGTGTGTGTGATCAGATGAAAAAAGCAGGTAAGTAGGACTCTCAGTATTTTTTCAGAGAACAGAAAAAAAAATGTTTAGTCCATGTCTACTGTTTTTTGAAAATATCAGTCAAATCTGCCTGGGAGTTGCTTCTCACTTTATGATTTATACATTTTCTGTATACAGTTGACCCCCAAAATTTTCAGGGGTTAGGTTCTTTGAGCATTGTAAAAATCCGCAAATTTTGGATGTGGTAAAAAAAATGCCTATAAAGGGTTCACACAAGGGTGGCTTCAAAGTGGCCCAACTCCCAACCGACATTCAGTTTAAAACAAAAACGCAAGGCAATTCGTGTGTGTTTGTGTGTGTGTGTGTATATATATATATATATATACATACACAGTACAGTGCATCCAGAAAGTATTCACAGCGCTTCACTTTTTCCACATTTTGTTATGTTACAGCCTTATTCCAAAATGGATTAAATTATTTTCCTCAAAATTCTACAAACAATACCTGAACATGAAAACGTGAAAGAAGTTTGTTTCAAACCTTTGCAAATTCATTCAAAATAAAAAAAAAATCACATTTACATAAGTATTTACAGCATTTGCCATGACACTCAAAATTGACCTCAGGTGTAACGTGTTTCCACTGATCATCCTTGAGATGTTTTTACAACTTGATTGGAGTCCACCTGTGATAAATTCAGTTGATTGGACATGATTTAGAAAGGCACACACCTGTCTATATAAGGTCCAGTGCTTGTCAGAGCACAAACCAAGCCATGAGATCTAAGGAATTGTCTTTAGACCTCCGAGACAGGATTGTACCAAGACACAGATCTGGGGAAGGTTACAGAAAAATGTCTGCAGCATTGAAGGTCCCAATGAGCACAGTGGCCTCCATCATCTGTAAATGGGAGAAATTTAGAATCACCAGGACTCTTCCTAGAGCGGGCCACTCGGCAAAACTGAGTGATCGGAGGAGAAGGGCCTTAAGCTGGGTTCACACTAGTCCGGTGCGAATTGCAGCTCCGTTTTTTTTTTTATTTGTGAAGAGAAAATGTATTCATTCAGCGGTTCCCCTCCATTGTAGCTGTGGATCAGCTGACCAGGGAGGGGGGGGGGAGGGGACGAGAATTCCTCTTCAGAACGGAACACATCTACGAATCAGATGCAGATGCATTCCCATTGAAGATTATGTGCTTGCAATTCGCACCTCACTGCCTAGAAAATGCACAGGATTTTTGTGCATTGCGGAGTGCGGATGCAACGCACATACCTGAACCATATCCATTGAAAAGCACATGTTTGCAAATGTTCTGCGAGTTGGATGTGGTGTAAGCCGCATCCAATTTGCAACAGCGTTTCTCTGTGGAAAGAGGAGAACCTTCCAGAAGAACAACCATCTCTGCAGCACTCCACCAATCAGGCCTGTATGGTAGAGTGGCCAGACAGAAGCCACTCCTCAGTAAAAGGCACATAGCAGCCCGCCTGGAGTTTGCCAAAAGGCACCTGAAGGACTCTCAGACCCTGAGAAACAAAATTCTCTGGTCTGATGAAACAAAGATTGAACTCTTTGGCCTGAACGGCAAGCATCATGTCTGGAGGAAACCAGGCACTGCTCATCACCTGGCCAATACCATACCTACAGTGAAGCATGGTGGTGGCAGCATCCATGCTGCGGGGATGTTTTTCAGAAGCAGGAACTGGGAGACTAGTCAGGATCGAGGGAAAGATGAATGCAGCAATGTACAGAGACATCCTTGATCAAAACCTGCTCCAGAGCGCTCTGGACCTCAGACTGGGGTGAAGGTTCATCTTCCAACAGGACAACGACCCTAAGCACACAGCCAAGATAACAAAGGAGTGGCTACAGGACAACTCTGTGAATGTCCTTGAGTGGCTCAGCCAGAGCCCAGACTTGAACCCGATTGAACATCTCTGGAGAGATCTGAAAATGGCTGTGCACCAACACTCCCCATCCAACCTGATGGAACTTGAGAGGTCCTGCAAAGAAGCTTGGTAGAAACTGCCCAAAAATAGGTGTGCCAAGCTTGTAGAATCATACTCAAAAAGACTTGAGTCTGTCATTGGTGGCAAAGGTGCTTCAACAAAGTATTGAGCAAAGGCTGTGAATACTTATGTACATGTGATTTTTTTTTTTGTTTTTTTTTTTTTTATAAATTTGCAAAGATTTCAAACAAAATTCTTTCACATTGTCATTATGGGGTTTTGTTAGTAGAATTTTGAGGAAAATAATGAATTTAATACATTTTGGAGTAAGGCTGTAACATAACAAAATGTGGAAAAAGTGAAGCGCTGTGAATACTTTCCTGATGCACAGTATATAAAATTATAAGTACTTTTTTTCTTTTTGACACTTGTTTACAAGTTTAAATATTTTTTTTTGCTAGAAAACTACTTAGAACCCCCAAACATTTTATATATATTTTTTTCAGACACCCTAGAGAATAAAATGGCGGTCATTGCAATACTTTGTCACACCGAATTTGCGCAGTGGTCTTACAAGCACATTTTTTTGGGAAAAAATACACTTTTTTTGGAAAAAATACACTTATTTGAGTTAAAAAATAAGACAACAGTAAAGTTAGCCCAATTTTTTTCTATATTGTGAAAGATAATGTTACACCAAGTAAATTGATTCCCAACAGGTATTGAATTTATCCTTCTCCTCAGTCTTCATGAGGGAATCGGGGGCTTCAGTAACCAAAACTGCATTGTTTATCCTCATGACACATCACAGGAAGCACCTCCATGGTTAACAGAGGACAGAATTAAAATTAGACTTGGGAAACTTAACATTAATAAATCACTGGGACCAGATGGCTTGCATCCAAGGGTACTTAGGGAACTCAGTCAAGTAATTGCCAGATGATTGTTCCTAATTTTTACTGACAGTCTACTGACTGGAATGGTACCAGCTGATTGGAGAAAAGTCAATGTAGCACCAATATTTAAAAAGGGCCCAAAATACATCCCTGGGAATTACAGAGCAGTTAGCCTAACATCAATAGTATGTAAACTCTTGGAGGGGATGATAAGGGACTATATACAAGATTTTAGTAATGAGAACGGTATCATTAGCAGTAATCAGCATGGATTCATGAAGAATCGTTCTTGCCAAACCAATCTATTAACCTTCTATGAGGAGGTGAGTTGCCATTTAGATAAAGGAAGGCCAGTAGACGTGGTGTATCTGGATTTTGCAAAAGCATTTGACACAGTTCCCCATAAACCTTTACTGTACAAAATAAGGTCCATTGGCATGGACCATAGAGTGAGCACATGGATTGAAAACTGGCTACAAGGGCGAGTTCAGAGGGTGGTGATAAATGGGGAGTACTCGGTATGGTCAGGGGTGGGTAGTGGGGTCCCCCAGGGTTCTGTGCTGGGACCAACCCTATTTAATTTGTTCATAAACGACCTGGAGGATGGGGTAAACAGTTCAATCTCTGTATTTGCGGACGATACTTAGCTAAGCAGGGCAATAACTTCTCTGCAGGATATGGAAACCTTGCAAAAAGATCTGAACAAATTAATGGGGTGGGCAACTACATGGCAAATGAGGTTCAATGTATTCAAATGTAAAATAATGCATTTGGGTGGCAAAAATATGAATGCAATCTATACACTGGGGGGAGAACCTCGGGGAATCTAGGATGGAAAAGGACCTGGGGGTCCTAGTAGATGATAGGCTCAGCAATGGCATGCAATGCCAAGCTGCTGCTAACAAAGCAAACAGAATATTGGCATGCATTAAAAAGGGGATCAACTCCAGAGATAAAACGATAATTCTCCCGCTCTACAAGACTCTGGTCCGGCCACATCTAGAGTATGCTGTCCAGTTCTGGGCACCAGTCCTCAGGAAAGATGTACTGGAAATGGAGCAAGTACAAAGAAGGGCAACAAAGCTAATAAAGGGTCTGGAGGATATTAGTTATGAGGAAAGGTTGCGAGCACTGAACTTATTCTCTCTGAAGAAGAGATGCTTGAGAGGGGATATGATTTTAATATACAAATACTGTACTGGTGACCCCACAGTAGGGATAAAACTTTTTTGCAGAAGGGAGTTTAACAAGACTCGTGGCCACTCATTAAAATTAGAAGAAAAGAGGTTTAACGTTAAACTACGTAGAGGGTTCTTTACTGTAAGAGCAGCAAGGATGTGGAATTCCCTTCCAAAGGCAGTGGTCTCAGCGGGGGGGCTTTGATAGTTTCAAGAAACTATTAATTAGATAAACATATGAACGACCGCAACATCCAGGGATATACAATATAATGCTAACATATAATCACACATATAGGCTGGACTTGATGGACTTGTGTCTTTTTTCAACCTCATCAACTGTGTAACATGTCAAGCTTCAAAATTGCGCCCGCTTGTGGAATGGTGACAAACTTTGGCACTTAAAAATCTCTATTGGCGAAGTTAAAACATGTCTACAGGTTACCAGTTTTGAGTTACAGAGGTCTAGTGATAGAATTATTGCTTTTACTCTAACGATCGTGGTGGTATCTCATATGTGTGGTTTGAACACTGTTTTCATATGCGGGCGCGACATAGGTATGCGTTCGCTTCTGCGCGCGAGCTCCGCAGGACTTTGCACTAAAATGCAATAAAAAAAAAAAAAAAAAATTAAATGTCATTTAAAAAATAAAAATGTTTCCCCTTTAAGAGCATTGGGCAGAAAGTGATGTTTGACATCGCTTCGGGCCTCCAATGCTATGGAGCCGAGCGGGGGCCATCTTTCCCTCACTCGGCATCCAGGCAGTGAGGGGAGCGGACGCGATCGTCTCTGCCGCTACTGACGGCTACGGTAAGCGGTGGAGATGAACAGAGCATGGCGGAAGGGTGCCTCTCTCCCACCACCGATAAAAGTGATCTTGCGGCGAATCCGCTGCAGAGACCACTTTTATCTTAAGGAGAAACGCATGCTGGCCCTGAAAATACAGGGGTTATGGCAGCTAGCTGCTGCCATAACAAGGGTGTTTAGCGCCAAAGTACTGATGTACCGGTACAGCGATTTGCGTGAAGTGGTTAATAAGTGATTACATGGCCTCTGTTCTCGGCTGCATAAGCGATGGTGTTGAGGGTGGAGACTGCAGGGCGGTGTGTCAGCAGGAGACAGAGAAACCGTAGTACACTGAACCTCTCAGTGAAGAGCTGTGCAGGCGGTGTGTCAGCACAAGTCTGACCATTGGAGGTCAGGCAGGCTGTGCTTCCAGCACAACTAGGAAATTGACAGCTGCGATGAATGTGTGGATGTGTTTCTATGCCTAGCTTGGTCAGTTTTAAATAGGAAAGCAAGGGGACTGACAGGATCACCAGGTCTTTCATACAAAGGAAGCAATACAAAGCGAACAGGATATCTTCTAACACATGCACTGTATATGGTACGATAAACACATATCAGGCATGCAATTTTGGGGTAACATACACTTTAACTTTATATTGCAAATATTCTGTGTAAGTATAAAGTGAAAAGACGCAGAAAGGGAGATTATGTATATATGTACAATATATACTGTATATATACACAGTAGAATCGCTGCAAAGTAACCTTTTCTTAGAATAACCGTAAAATGCTCCTGTGCCACGATGATTGACATAAAACTTTTTACATAATAGCCCCTTAATATCTTATAGGACCCGTGAGGTCCAGACCAAGAACTCTCAGTGACAGTTCGCTCTCAATGTTGAGAAACAATGTTTCTCAAGAACAGCCGCTGCTTGCCTTGACAAAGCCCCAAGAAAGCTGCTCAGGACAGTATCTGGCGACCACTGTCCCGGAGTCTCCTCCGCCTCCTTAGGGCTTTGTCAAGGCAAGCAGCGGCTGTTCTTGAGAAACATTGTGCTGCTTGCCTGCCCTCTCTGCCTTCCACTACTACAAATCCCGTCTCACAATGCATCACATTCTGTGAATGAAGGAGGGGCCGATTCGTATTCTATGCCATACAAGTTCTTTTATTCTGTAAGTGCATTACTTTATTCATTAAATCTGGTTTTAAACGTATTTCACCATGGAGAGTTTATTATTTATATTCTGGGTTATGTACTGATGGTATGGATTCCTGGCTAATGTGGATGAATCAAGTGTCCCCTGTCAACCATCGATCAGTTCCTAGTTTGATATAGAGCCTGGTTACCACCGTGAGTCGGTAAGCGCAATCTACAGCCACGGTGGTGGGTTTTCACCCCCCCCCTTTTTTCTTTTTGTTTTTGTGTGCTCACCAGGGTGTTGGTATGTCTGCATGTCCATGGTAAACATCTGATTATACTACACTATGGCCAGTTTTTTGTGTTGTTTTTCTCCTGTATCCTTTGAGGGAACTAGCATTTTGAAAACGGACGGTGCAGATTGGTTTTCACCCCAAAGGCCCTGGCTGGGTTTAATGCCATCCGCTCATTGTCACTGATGTTCTGGTAAGGGCAATCATAGCTCATATTTTTCGGACCGTTACCCATATTAAGTTGAACGTTCTGCTATTTTGAAGATTGATCCCATTTCAAGAAATATCTGGACTTTTTCTTTTTCCTTTGTGTCTAAATATTGAATTTTTATATTTTTTTGTTGTTGTTGTTGTTCATATAATATTTGTGTGTGGCAGTAAAAACCCCCACCTTACCAACTGTATACTAACTTTTACTTAGCGGGGTTTATTTATTTTTCTAACTCATTCTTAAAGATCTTCAAAGATAAAAAAACAGACACTTGGGTTATGGTGTGTTTCAAACACTTTAAAAACACCCGTTGGTGGTTTACACTGGAGGGCTAGTAGCCTGCCATGATCTGCTTTCACAAAAAAACAAAAAAACAAACAGTGCCTGTGTTTTGAAACACCTAAAATGTATTTGTTCGCAATGCTTATAGATTTGGAGGTGAATGAAGGCTTGGTCCATTCACAGTATTGCATTGCAGCTCGCGGCAACTTATGTTACATACAGTATCTTTTCCTCACTGCGGTGCCATTCATTCCAACCCACCTTGCATTATTGTGCTTTGTGCTGAGATGCCAGCTATGGTACACGCACTTTTTTTGATGCAGTTCCGTGAGTTAGGCAACCTATTCAAAAAAATTGTCTGTCTTCACACAACACATTAATGTGTGGCATAATTAAAAAGCATAATTAATGACAGGTATTCAACAGCTTTAATGCTGAAAACAAAGGGGACATCTGGAAAATCTAAAGCTAAAGACAGAAGTTTTAACAGAAATGTTATAAATTAATTATATTTGAAGCTTTAGTATAGTATTTGCTGTTTTGTAGCATTTCCAATGCTTTGGTTGGTGGTAGGTCAAAATAATGACTAATGTCAACACACTATCCATAATGTTGTTTATGCCTACATTTTGGATTGAGCTATCTGGCCATCATATACCACCTTTGTACTCTGTCATAGCTTCCTGCTGTAATTGCGGAGTTGTGTACCTCTTTTGACTTTGCAGCCACCTCTTTCTGTCTTCTTCTGTTTTCTCTCACTGCATTCTCCTTTGCTGTACATTCCCTCAGTTGTTTGCTTCTCCTCCCTCCAGAGTATAAGTTTATGGTCAGGGAAAATGGTTATGACAGGCCATAGATGCTTATATTTCGAATCTATTGCTCTGCGCTTCCTCTATTGCATGGCAGTTATCCCTAGATTCTGTATTCTTACAGATGTCAGTGATGATGTAAAAAAAAACGTTAGAAATTTGGTGAACTAGACGGATCTACTCTAGTAGGGTCCTTCTAGCCCCTGCTATGTGCCATCTGGGTGAGGACTTAGAGAAACTGTATTATAATGCTTATGAACATCAGTGTCAATGAATGTGCCAACAGAAACAACAGAACATTCACCCAATCCTGACCTAAGCAGACATCTCCTGGTCAAGCACTTTCAGGTCATGAAGTGACCAACTAAGTTGATCAGCTATTGTTCTTCCAGGAGCTAAAAGTCAGAATCCCAGTTCCTCCCTCCTCCCTTCTCAATGGGCAGACATGTCCATCTGCATAGATGAGAACATGTATATTTATAGAATGACCTTTCTTGTGAAAGAGCAATAGTATAAAGAGATCTGTAGATAACTTAATATTGAAGTTTATCATTGTAGATACACATTTTATGATTGTATAATGCTGTTCATTAAGATCGCTGTCTGCTATTAATTGCTTTGATTTTGTTTTACACTAGATCCTGACTGGGGTGATACTGGAAGTCATAAAAGAAGCATTTGCCAAAGAATTTACCCCAGAAGTACAGCTAGCTTGGAGCAAATTACGGAGCCTCATATGCAGTCATATACAAGCAACATACAAGGAGGTGGGCTGGACACAGTACCCCAGTAACTCAGTGTGAGCCCATCCATCTTACTGAGAGGGCCCAGCCAAGGACTTCAGCTCCTGGCTGTCTCAGGCCTCCTGAACCTGGGGCAGCGAGGGAGTACGGGTGTTGGGAATACGGGGTGGGTAATTGGGTGGGCATGCGGTTATAACTACAGGGTCACTACAACCAGGGTGGGATGGGCTTTTTAATATGGCAGTAAAGTATGGTGTATTTGAACTAGCCTCAAACTTCTAAAATGCAGGTTATATAACAGCATGAGGAACAGGAAGGGAACAGAGACATATCAGACAGAGGAGCTAACGTTTTACTGTGTGGCTGCTCTGAACATCCATGTAGTATTATACCAGCGGAAAAATCTAGCATTGTAAGCCAGGCTTTTTTGAGATTGTCCTTGCCCTGTTCTTCTCTGTCCCATATTTTCCACGTGTTCCAAGTACTATCAGGCATGAGAAACAGATGGTTCTTGAACACTTCCTAGTACAAAATGGACCCCTACAAGTGAAGGGGTTAGCAGGTCTTCATGGCTCAGATACAACCCCACCCTAAACCCAACAGTTTTGCTTGGCATGCACTTATATATGGCGATCCGTCTTCATTTCCCATAATCATTAGCTTGGCTGGTTCTCATTTGATGAAATGTTGTCATGAGACCGGCATGCAAAGGGTTCAATCAGTTTTGCCCACCGTTTAATTTTATGCCTGATTATCAGAAACTTTCTATGGGACCAAATATAAGAGAATATTAATGATTTTAGAGTATATGATATAAAGAAAGTATCTACTTAATATTACAGTATATCAGCTGGGAATCTTTACCCTGGCCAGGAAGACGGCAGGCTAATGAACCACGAAAAAGACACAGAGGCAGAATATTTTGGATGGTTTTTTTGAGCTGTATTGTGGAATAGAGATATATACGTTCCTGGCCTGTGAAATTTTGTGTCAAAATGTGTCTGTCCATACAATATACTGTTTTACTGTGATATAGAAATAAAATCATACTATTGGATCTGTACTGGAATCTGTTTTTGCCTCATTGTGTCATGCCATCATTGCTTACTCTTGTTGTGTGTGCCCAGCAGTGTTTGAATAACGTTAACATATATATAAAGGGAGATTAAAATGATTTTTTAAATTTTACAATTAAAAAAAAAATCCATCATGGACTCTGTTATTGGAGGCATAATGCGTGATTTTGGCTGTTCAGAGGGGAAAATTATGCCCCATTATTTGATCTTTCCAAAAGCAGTTAGCTGGTAGACTTGTGATCACCCAAGATTATTACTCGATCAATTTAACCAGATTAGGTGACTGTCATTTTATGTCTGTGAGGGTCCTAATTCACAGGGGTCACTATGCCTCAATTCTGCTGGTAGAGTGGTGGAGGAGGTGGTGTTAGTCATCCTGAAGTCCAAATACAGTTCTCTAGTCTTCAACCAGCCTATTACAATTTTACTTCAACCCCTAGCTATAAAGTTTTTTTTTTTTCCTCAACCATTGATCTATTTTCACTGACCAGAAAAACACAATAAAACACAATAGGGGTACACCCTTGTGATCATTTTTGCTTGTATAGTCAGTTAAAACAATGGTATACATTCCCTTTATATTTGCAAGGGAGTTTTGTATCCATGATTTCCATAATTCCTGCATGCCAGCCCTGCTTATCTTTCTCTAACAGATCCTACTGTGAAGGGTCTTCTTCTTCTCTCGTTGTTACACCACTAGATCTGTGTGTCAACATTTCCCCGTACTGTGAAGGTGTGGCCAACAAGAGACCAGAATGTAAGATTTTCTCCCTCTCTTGTCCCAAATGCCTCCTGTATAGAAACCACAAATGACATCATTTATCTAAAGATATTGTATGGTATCCAGAATGTATAACATAACATTTTAAACATTCATTTTACTTTCTTAGAGATATCATTGTGAGCAGGATTTAAACCTTCATACCACTGAAGAGGCCTGGTGTTCACGGCATCAATTCTTACACGTGCACACTTTGAACAAAAAGTCAGGTGCATGATTCATTAATTATACCTAGCAGGTGCTAATGATCATTAATTTCATACGTAGGCTGAAGCACAGTTATTAACCGCTGTGTAGAAGGCTGGAAACTGGATGAAGAACAGCCAAACGCTGCTACTAAGTTGAGGTTGTGGAAGACCATTTCATGTCACAGGTCATACACCATGGCAATACTGAGCACAACAACAAGACACAAGGTAGTTATACTGTATTAGCAAGGTCTCTCCCAGGCAAAGATTTCAAAGCAGACTAAGGTTTCATGATGTGCTGTTCAAGCTCCTTTGAAGAAGCACAAAGAAACGGGCAACATTAAGGATCATATACGTAGTGGTCAGCCAAGGTGACTTAATGTAGCAGATGGAAGACAAATCATGCGTACTTACCTTTAACATCAGAAGATGTCCAGCAGTGCCATCAGCACAGAACTGGCAGAAACCAGTGGGACCCAAGTACACCCATCTGCTGTCCAGAGAAATCAGAAGTGGTCTTCATGGAAGAATTGTGGGCAAAAAGCCCATACCTCTGACATGGAAACAAGGCTAAACGACTTAACTATGCAGGAAAACATAGGAACTGGGGTGTAGAAAAATGACATCAGGTGCTCTGGACTGATAAGTCAAAATGTGAAATATTTGGTTGTAGCAGGAGGCAGTTTGTTCGTCGAAGGGCTGGAGAGTGGTACAACAATAAGGGGTTGATTTACTAAACCTGGGGAGTGCAAAATCTGGGGCATAGAAACCAATGAGCTTCCAGGTTTTTAGTCAAAGCTTAATTGAAGAAGCTGATTGGCTACCATTTATAGCTGCACCAGAATTTACTCTCTCCAGTTTTAGTAAACCAACCCCTAAGTGTCTGCAGGCAACAGAGAAGCATGGTGGAGCTTCCTTGCAAGTTTGGGGCTGCATTTGTGCAAATGGAGTTGGAGATTTGGTCAGGATCTTTGGTGTCCTCAATGCTGAGAAATACAGACAGATCCTTGTCCTGGAAGTGGTGGTTTGGTCCCAACAAAATCCTGATGTCAACATCATCAGGTCTGTTCGGGATTACATGAACAGGCAGAAGGATTTGAGGCAGCCTACATTCACAGAAGATCTGTGGTTAGTTGTCCAGGATGTTTGGAACAACCTATCTGCCGAATTACTTTAAAAGCTGGTGAAAAAGTACCTAGAAGAAATGATGCTGTTTTGAAAGCTAGCCACACCAAATATTGATTTGATTTGGATTTCTCTTCTGTTCATTTCCTTTTGAATTTGTTAATTGATAAAAATAAACTGTTACCACTTCTATTTCTAAAAAGCATTCTTAATTTACATCATTTATTCACACCTGCCTAACACTTTTGCATAGTAGTATACTTGTTAAGAGGTACATCTAAGTGGTGTTGTCCCTCTTTTCTCCATTTGGTGTTGCTGTGAGCAAAACTCTTAAATCTTCGTATGTGGTAGAACCATCTTCCAGTACAAAGAAGTTCTCTTATACAATAAGATCCAGGAGGTGGCATTGCAGATGTTATGTATGAGTTTTTTAATTTATTCAGCTTATTATATATCTAGTAGTAGTTACTCAAACTAGTTAGTCACTAAGCAAGATAAACTAAATGTGACCAACTTCTACAAAATTTACTGAATTAGTTGTGTTGCTGTATCTGGCCAGAAAAAGAGATAGTTTCCTCCCACACTCCAAAGACATGCTGGTAGGTTAATTGGATCCTGTTTAAATTGTCCCTAGTATGTATGAATGTGAGTTAGGGACCTTAGATTGTAAGCTCCTTGAGGGTAGGGACTGATGTGAATGTACAATGTATATGTAAAGCGCTGCGTAAATTGACGGCGCTATATAAGTACCTGAATAATAATAATAAGAGCCTAATCGTTTTTTTTTCAATGTCAAAGTTCCCAAAACAAGATTTTCATCTTACTATGTGGGAAAAATGAACTTGCTTATTTAAAAAAAAAAATGAAGGTAGGGTTATGTCCCTGTAATAAAAGTTTGAAAACTACTTGTACATAGTAATGAGCAGCAGCACAGAACTGTCTACTATATACAGTGGAGACACTCATATATTTAACTCAGGTGCTATCCATTTCTTCTGATCATCCTTGAGATGGTTCTACACCTTGATTTGAGTCCAGCTGTGTTTGATTATGCTGATTGGACTTGATTAGGAAAGCCACACACCTGTCTATAAGACCAGAGCAAAAATGGCTGACCACCAACGTTTACCATCCAACCTGACAGAACTGGAGAGGATCTGCAAGGAGGAATGGCAGAGGATCCCCAAATCCAGGTGTGAAAAACTTGTTGCATCTTTCCCAAAAAGACTCATGGCTGTATTAGATCAAAAGGGTGCTTCTACTAAATACTGAGCAAAGGGTCTGAATACTTAGGACCATGTAATATTTCAGTTTTTCTTTTTTAATAAATCTGCAAAAATATCAAGATATTTGTGTTTTTCTGTCAATATGGGGTGCTGTGTGTACATTAATGAGGAAAAAAAATGAACTGAAATGATTTTAGCAAATGGCTGCAATATAACAAAGAGTGAAAAATGAATACTTTCCCCACTGTACTATTACAATTCATAGTCTTTGGAGGTTATATCAGCGAGAGTGTATTGACAAAGCTACAAGGTATATTTCCAGCACTTGTTTTAGCTGCATAGCCATAGAGCATTTAAAATAGAAAACCTCTCTTTCTTGTTCATACATCACAGGACACAGAGACTTTGATAATTACTTAGTGGGTTAGATAGTCACCATCAGATGATTGGACACTGGCAACCCTAACTACAAGGCGAGTTCCTCCCCTATATAACTCCTCCCATACGGAGAGTACCTCAGTTTTTTCGCCAGTGTCTAAGGTGGTTGGTCACGCTAAAGATGTGCTAAGAAGAAAGCTCTGCTTGATGGTCTCTGCGGTCCATACCTCGGATCCATACCTCGGGCCAATAAATACGCCTAAGATTGATGGTACCTAGGCCTCGTGAAAGAAGAAACGAGGTTTTGCCTGTAATGTCTCACTTTGGGGACTGGGCTCTAGGATCCAGCACTTTGGTGCACAATTTAAGTTGCGCAAAAAGTTTTTCTGGCAGAGCCTTCTACAGGTCCAGGGAAGAGGATCCTGTCAGTAGGAACCCAGAACCCTGAAAGTTGGCACAATGCTACCTGCCGTGATGGGTGAAGGTTGGATCTGTCTGTTTTCAGCAGTTCCTGCGGCGAGGATAAGGTAAGTGAAGACAATCCTAAAGTAAACACATATCGATTATCTTCTTTTGAGTAGTTTGCATTTCTTACCTGGTTTCCGCCACTAGAGGGAGTAAGAGACATACCTGGTGTATACTTACATGCCATCCAGGATACACGCTCAGTGAAGCTGGTCTAAAAAGCCGCTCACCTCCTCCACTGCAGGCTGTGCCACATAACCTGAAAGGGGGGATCCCACGCAGTCCGGAAGACCCGTACAATTCTCAGGGGGTCTCATTTCTCCCACTTCGCCCCCTTCCGCCGCCATGACAGTCCTACTCGTGCGCGCGTGCAGGGGGCGTGTTTTTACGGCGGATTTTGGTAGGGAAGGAGGGCGGCGTGGTTGCGGCATGCACGGCACACTAGTGCGCAGGCGCAAAGCGGATATGTTTAATGCCCAGTACGCCAGAGCTCCTTTAAGCAGTGGGACACAAAGCTGTGGGCAGTAAGCATCTCAGTTGATTCGGATCCAGGCATACCTAAGACACCTACTTAGCACCAGGTTGTGCAGACTAAGCTAATGTTTATATTGTAAGACTAGGCACAACAGTGGTTGCATTTGTACTAGTACCTCTGCTTTGCAGCTTAGGACTATGTCTCCTCGTAAGAGGGCTTCAGGGGGAGGTAAAAGAGTCACTAAGAAATCACCGCCTACATCTAGGGGTTCTGGGCATGCCTGCAGGATTCCATCCCCCCTAAAAGACTGGAGACAGCCTCACAGGATGAGTCTGTGCCCCTGTCAGGTTTTGCAGCCTCTCCCAATGTTACAGTCCCTGTATATGTCACTGAAGACACTATGAAGGCTGCATTGGATGGTTTAGAAGGAAGGATTACTACTTTTATCACAGCTTCCTTAAGGAGTAGCAGAAAAAGGGGTAGATCCCCTCCCTCTGCTCTGGGTTCCCTATCGGATTGGCATTCTGATAATGATGAGATATCCCTATCTGGGGATGGGGATCAGGAGCAGTCGGACAATTCAGGGGAAGAGGAGAAGCTCTCTTCTGCCTCCCAGGCCCTCAAAGTACAGGTGCAATATTATACTGAGTTGGTGTGTACCACATATAGATTGCCCTCTGCTGAGGCTGCCATGTCCTCTGTTTCCTCCTTGGAATCCCGGAAATCCCCACAGGCTGCGTATACCTTCCCAATTCTTCCCTTGCTGGAGAAATTGTTGTATGATGACTTGGGTCACCCAGATAAACTATTTTCTCCTCCTAAGAGGTTTTTCCATGCTTTATACGGTGGAGGAAAAGTTCACCAAAAAATGGGGGGTGCCAGCAATAGATGTGGCTATTTCTTGTGTGAATAAAAACCTGACCTGTCCTGTGGACAATGCTCAGGGGTTCAAAGATCCAACTGATAAGAAGCAGGAAACTTTATTTAAAGCATCCTTTTCTATGGCTGGCACTGTAGTCCAGCCTGCGGTCGCAGCATGTGCCAGTTCCTCAAGGAACAAATGAAGCAGGTGCTTAACCTCCTCTCCACTGAGGTTTATGCAGACCTTGTGTTTTACAGTTGATGCCATTATGGATTCTGTTCAGCAAGCATCCCATCTTTTCCTCCTGCTGGTACACTTGCACAGAGCCCTTTGGCTTAAGCATTCGGCAGCTGAAGCTTCGGGTAAAAAGTATTTGACTGGGTTCCCGTTTTATGGGGAACGCCTGTTTGGGGATGATCTGGACAAATATATACAGAAGATTACTGGGGGTAAGACCACGTTGTTACCAGTTAAAAAGAAGAGTAAACGTCCCTCATTTAGACATTCTCTGTCCCCAGCCCCTGGAGCCTCGACCTCCAGGCAGTGGCGACAACCTGCCCAGTCCAATACTAGGGGAAAGGTCCAGGGCCAAGCCCAAGGGTAAAAGAAGTCTTGGGGTCCAAGATCTGTTAAACAGAACCCCAAAGCCTCCCTATGAAGGGGCGCCCCCGCTGGGCCGAGTGGGGGGAAGGCTGCTGCAGTTTGCAGTTTGAAGAGATTCAGGACAAATGGATGACCTCCACGGTGTCTCTGAGCTTCAAATGCAAACAAAGCCTGGGGAATGCCCAGGAAAAAAACAAAACCTACTTACCACCAGCTCGCAGACAACCAAATTGACCTGTCTAACAGTACGCGTTAAAAACAGGGGTTTAGTCCGCACGCATCTCTGAGCTACAACCTGGAGTTCCAGGAGTTTCCACCATCTCGCTTCCTAAGGCCAAGAGTCTCCAAAGATCCAGAAAAAAGAAGACCCTTGTTTCTGGCCTTAGAATGTCTACTATCCCAAGGGTTTAATTATAAAAGTGACCCCCAAAGAGCAAGGCTCAGGGTTCTACTCAAACCTCTTTACGGTTCCAGACCAAACGGAGATGTCAGACCTATTCTGATTCAGGTCTATCTATAAGACCTGAATCAGTTTTTAGACATTCGTTCTTTCCCCATGGAGTCAATCCGCTCAGTAGTTTCCACCCTTTAGGGGGAGAATTCTTGGCATCAATAGACATCAAGGATGCATATTTACATGTGCCAATATTTCCCACTCACCAAAGATTTCTAAGGTTTGCAGTGGATCAGCGCCACTTCCAATTCGTGGCTCTATCTTTCGGGCTTGCTACAGCACCTCGAGTGTTCACAAAAATTCTAGTCCTACCCTTGGCAAAACTAAGGGCTCAGGGCATAACAGTGACAGCTTATCTGGACGATTTGCTACTTGTAGAACAGTCCGTAGCACGCTTAGACCGCAGTGTGCTCAGCACAGTAGAATACTTAGAGTACCTAGGCTGGGTCCTCAAACTAGAAAAGTCTTCCTTACAGCCCCTAAAAAGGCTGGAGTATTTGGGCATGGTCATAGACACAGTCCAAAGCAGAGTATTTTTACCCGGGTCAAAAGCCAAAGCCATAAAGAATTTTGTCCGGGTAGTCATAGCAAGGAAAAATCCCTCCATTCGACTATGTATGAGACTATTAGGGAAAATGGTGGCCTCTTTCGAGGCTGTTCCTTACGCCCAGTTTTACTCAAGGCCTCTGAAGAGCTGCATCCTCTCTGCCTGGAGCAAAAGAGTACAAGCCTTGGATCTTCCAATGTGCCTATCACCATAAGTACGCCAGAGCCTCAATTGGTGGTTGCTAACCAAGAATCTGCTAAAAGGAAAATCCTTTGTTTCAGTTACTTGGAAAGTGGTAACCACAGATGCCAGCCTAATAGGCTGGGGAGTGGTTCTGGAAGTAGCTTCCACCCAGGAAAAATGGTCCAGAGCCGAAAGGCTCTTGCCCATCAACATTCTGGAGATTCAGGCAATTCGTCTAGCCCTCAGGGTCTTCCAGGTTGCAGGGTTCTCCTGTCCGGATACAGTCCGACAATGCTATGGCAGTGGCCTATATCAATCACCAGGGGGGCACCAGGAGTCTGGATGCCTAAAAAGAGGTGAATCACATTTTTTCGTGGGCAGAGAGGCATGTTCCTTGCCTGTCTGCGGTCTTCATTCCAGGGGTGGAAAATTGGCAGGCGGATTTCCTGAGTCGACAGCAGCTGTGCCCAAGAGAATGGTCTCTACACCTCAATATTTTTCAGGCCATATGTCGAAGATGGGGTACCCCGGATGTAGACCTGTTGGCTTCCAGGTTCAATAAGAAACTGGACAACTTTGTGTCAAGAACAAAGGATCCACTAGCACAAGGGTCAGATGCCTTAACGATTCCATGGGGTCAGTACTCTCTGATCTATGCGTTCCCTCCAGTTCCGCTTCTCCCTACGGAGAGTCAAAAGTGAAGAAAAGCCTGTAATTCTGGTGGCTCCGGCTTGGCCCAGGCAACCTTGGTTTTGCGGAGATCATAAAGATGGCAGAAGGAAGACCTTGGGTTCTTCCGCTGTGCCCAGATCTACTCTCACAAGGTCCAATATTCTATCCTGCCTTACGAAGTCTGAATTTGACGGTTTGGCAGTTGAGACCCACATTCTGAAGTGTCGTGGCCTCTCGGGGCCAGTCCTGTCCACGCCAGTTAATGCTAGGAAGCCAGCTTCCAGGCTCATCTACTACAGAATCTGGAAGGCATATGTTTCCTGGTGTGAATTCAGGGGGTGGCATCCTAGAAAGTATGCCATTAGCAGGATTCTTGCCTTTCTTCAATTAGGTATAGAAATTAATCTGGCCTTGAGTACTATCAAGGGCAAGATCTCGGCCTTGTCAGTATCCTTTCAAAGACCGCTTGCCTCTCATTCCCTCGTCCGGGCCTTTGTTCAGGGGGCTTTACGCTTGAATCCGCAGGTTAAGCCTCCTGTGTGCCCATGGGATTTGAATTTGGTTTTGTCTGTTTTACAGGAAAACCTTTTGAACCATTGCACCATGCTTCTTTAGATCTTTTGACAAAAAAATAGTTTTTTCTGGTAGCCATATCCTCGGCTAGAAGGGTATCGGAGTTAGCAGCTCTTTCTTGTAAAGAGCCATATTTGATTATTCACAAAGACAGGGTGGTGTTGCGTCCTCACCCGACTTTTTTGCCTAAAGTAATTTCGGGATTCCATCTGAATCAAGATGTTGTCCTACCGTCCTTTTTTCCATATCCGAAGTCCGCAGAGAAGTTGTTACACTCTTTAGATGTTGTAAGAGCAGTCAGTATCTATCTGCAGGCAACCGCTCAGATACGAAAGACTGATTGTCTATTTATTCTGCCGGAAGGCCCCAGGCAGCGTCGAAATCCACTATCTCTAGATGGATTTGACAGGTTATTGTTCTGGCTTATGGTGTAAAGAATATTTCTCCTTTTCAGGTTAAAGCGCACTCAACTAGAGCAGTTAGTGCTTCATGGACAGTGCATCACCAGGCCTCCATGGCTCAGATCTGCAAGGCTACAACTTGGTTTTCAGTCCATACATTCACTAGATTCTATCAGGTGGATGTAAGAGGGCATGAGGATGCCGCTTTCGGGCGAAGTGTGCTGCAGGCAGCAGTATAGTTCCTCTGGTCCATTGGCGGTCTACGTTTTCTGATCTGTGTCTCCCTCCCCTCAAGTTGGGCATTGCTATGGGACATCCCACTAAGTAATTATCAAAGTCTCTGTATTTAAAAAATAGGATTTTTTAAATACAGCTTACCTGTAAAATCCTTTTCTTGGGAATACATCACAGGACACAGAGCTCCTGCCCCTCTTCGGGATTATACGTTGGGATACTTATTGCTTTGCTACAAAACTGAGGTACTCTCCATATGGGAAGGGTTATATAGGGGAGGAACTCGCCTTGTAATTAGGGTTGCCAGTGTCCAATCACCTGATGGTGACTATCTAACCCACTAAGTAATTATAAAAGTCTCTGTGTCCTGTTATGTATTCCCAAGAAAAGGATTTTACAGGTAAGCTGTATTTAAAAAATCCTATTTTTGCAAAAAAACACTCTGTGCTTATTTTGAATGAATATGGAATTGCCATGAATTGCCAGGATATGTAATAATAATAAATTCACTTAGCCCAGTAAATGATTTTGGGTCTGCACCTCCCAGTTGTTCTTACAATTATGATTGCCCCTAGGAAAATTCTGTGGTCCTCCGCAGTTAGGATTTTCCTCCTTTCCAGATGTGCACTCAGTTTGAGTTGGCTGTTATAAAGAAGAATGTTTCTTATGTTTGGAACACTCTCTAAGTATCACTGGGAACAGGGAGCCTACCACAGAGCTGACCATCTGGAGGAACAGAGGTCTAGTGGAGGATTTATCTTTTTTCTTTAAAAACATTCACTTGTCTACTTTGGGTCAATTTTATGTTCAAATTGACCTACAGTACGTGAACACAGACATTCTCTTTAAACTGTCTGCATACAAGGCATAGAAGCTACTCTTACTTTGTCTACCATGCAACAGGTTCATATGCCCCCTGGCTGCTCTGCTGATGCAAGCCTATATACCACTCATCAGGTGATGTTTCATTTGGATGGGGGTCTGAAAAAATAATTTGCTGTAGGGAAGCTGTTGAGGCAAATTCAACAGAAAATGTGATAGTGAAAAGAGCACAGACCCAGAACTGTATCATTAAAGGTTGGAAAGGTTGCAGTTGCAGTCTTCAAGATTACTGTTGCTGGTTACAGCTATCCCTAGCTTTCTCTGTGCAGCAAGTAGCAGTACAGTCCAGTCCTTCACCCCATCTGAAGCTGGGTACTCACTGGCTGAAAATCGGAGGGTTCAGCAGGAACTGGCCGACTTTTGGTCAGTGTGTACAACTGTCCAACAGAAGCCAGTCTAATGACTAGCTTTTGTCGAAGGGACATGCTGGAAAACAGGCATCCAGTCAGAGCTCACAACCAATGGCTGCAAGCCCTAATCAGTGTATTCTGGCGGGGGGAGAGTCCCCCTGTTAGAATACAAATTCACAGTGGGGGGGATCACTGTACCAAACATTGCTTGTGTTGGTACGGCGATCTGTCATTTTTTTTTGCTCAGCCCGCTGCATAGAAGGAAAAAAAACTTACAGTGTGTACTGGGCTTGAGAGTAGATTTATTGCTTTCATAGCTTCTAGTCATCCTGGCCAGCACTGGGCCATCCCGGGTCGATTGCTAGAGATGCAACAGAATCTCTTTAGCAACTGTTAAGATTATATATGAGCTACACGGGAAGTGTATTGTTTTTGAGAAGGTTAGCCAACTCATAGGCTTGCATTGCTAGAAGAGATGGTAGGCCTGAACCCTTGTCTAGCACTGTAATATACAGTAATATATGTAATGAGCAAATATGGCTCAGAAACAATGTATTGTAACACATTAACCCTGAAAGAGTGTACACATAAAGCTGATCTCTTGTAGATGTATATTATATCTATACAATTGTTTTCCAAAAATGTGATTCCTTCAAAGAGGCTACCCACTTAGTTCTATGATTTATTTTTAGCAGAACTTCCTCTAATAATCAATCTTTTTAGAAGACTGATCAAAGATAAGGACTTAGACATCAAACAACCCCCAGTTCTCCCATGTACGTTAATGAGCTGAGGGATGTAAATCATGAACAGTCCCCCTTTGTGTGTAATTGGAAAGATATTAACTCTTTCCTGGAGAAAGACTTGAGGCTGAGTATGCACAGGTGCTGGATGCTATGCTCACCCAGCTTTCAGGCTTCACCCACTGTTTATTCCAATGCTCACCACCTGGGGTTACTCTTCAGAACATGGTAGTGAATGTAGGCTATGGCGACAACAGGCCCATTTTAATGCTAAATAAAGTGAAGCAAACAGTTTGCTGAATGTTGTACATATCAAGGCATGTGGCTCATTGCTGGAAATTGTTTGTATTGTTCAGTGTACTGCCCTGCCCATGTGCACCTTTCCTGTTCTATAAATTGATCTGAGCAGCTGCCATTTTCCGCTGTTATTTACGCCCTTCTTTATATGCTGATTGTGGTGTAAAAATATGCCATATATACTCCTAAAACTGACAGTTACAGAGATGCATTGCACTAATTCTTATTGTAAGATAATTTCATCCAATCTCATAGCTCTGGACCCACCTGGAGAGAAGCCAACCAGCTTGGAAGTACTACAATGTAAATTGGTAAGGATGGGAAGGAGGTCATAGCTGAGTCATCTGATAAAGAAAACAATGTCCCTTCTTTCAGGTTGAATAATATGTTTCTATAATAAAATTTCTTAAAAAGAATATATATGTTTTATAAAGCCTTTTTAAAATGTGCACGAGTATGATTTATTCTTTGCAAATTATATTTTAATGCATAAAAGCCACTTTTTACATGTAGTTGTTATATACTGTATATACACAGATGCAGCGATTTTTGTTCACTTTTATACACTTGCTGTGCTTTCTGCTTAGTACTGTAGAACAGTGGATTTCTTTTACTATTCCTCTTTCATAATGAAAGGCTGTCTTCTCAGGATAACCAAGAACAATACATGGGGGTTGATTTACTAAAGACCTATTAGAACAGCTGAACTTTATTTGGGGTTAATCAGAGGCACATCAGAGTGTTCGTACAAAGAAGAATGGGCAAATATTGCTAAGTCAAGATGTGTCATGCTGATAGACTCATACTCAAAAAAACTGAGCGCTGTAAAAAAAATCAAAGGGTGCTTCAACAAAGTATTAGTTTAAGAGTGTGCACATTTATGCAACCATAGGCACCTTAAATGATGGCAGGTGTGTACTGACAGGTGTGTACTGAGTTTGAATGTGATTGCTGAATTCTGAACACAGCTACATCCCCAGTTAGAAGAGAGTATGCACACGTATGCAACCACATTATTTTAGTTTTTTGGTTTTACTTCCCCCCTAAAAGATTTCAGGTTATTTTTCAACTGAGTTGTACAGTTTATAGGTCACATTAAGGTGGAAAAAGTTCTGAAATGATTTATCTTTGTCTCATTTTTTTACACCACAGAAACCTGACATTTTAACAGGGGTGTGTAGACTTTTTATATCCACCACTGTATATATTATATATCCACCACTGTATATATTATTTCTTACATTATAATTTTTTTTTTAGGTAGTTCCCTCCAATACCGAGCGGCCTGCGTGGTCAACCTTATAGTGACTCAGGAACATACTGAAGGTTGCCCAAATTTCAACTCTGCAGATCAATTTAGGGGTAACCCCTCAGAATTCAGCCCATGATGTCGCCATCCCCCTGGTGGAGTGCACTCTCAGCTCTGCTGGGGGTTCCAGACCCTTTGCGACATAAGCTTTTCATATGACCTTGATCAGCCACGATGCTAACCTGCTTGTGGACGCCGCCAGCCCTTTTCTGCTTCCTCCTGGAATGACGAACAGATTCTCTGTTCTTCTGAAGGAGGTTGTCATCTCTATATAGGTTTTTAGGATGGATCCGACGTCCAGACTGTGAGGCGCTGCCGATACTTCTGCCTGAAATGTTGGGAGGACTATTTCCTGATTTCGATGAAAGGCTGTTGTATTGACCTTGGGCCAGTAGTGTGGAAGGGTCCGCAATACCACTCTGTCTGTAGGTGGCAGCAGTTTGGTGGCTTGTAGCCTACGGCTTGTATGTCTGACACCCTCCTTTTTGAGGTGATTGCCGTAAGGAACACCGCCTTCGAGAAGACATCCCATAATGATATGGTCTGCCCCCCCGAAGGGGGCTTGTGACAGTAATGCCCTGTACACACGATAGGATTTTCCGATGGAAAATTTGTGATAGGATCTTGTTGTTGGAAATTCCGACCGTGTGTAGGCTCCATCACACATTTTCCACAGGAATTTCCGACACACAAAGTTTGAGAGCTTGCTATAAAATTTTCCGCCAACAAAATCCGTTGTCGGAAATTCCGATCGTGTGTACACAAATCCGACACACAAAGTGCCACGCATGCTCAGAATAAATTAAGAGACGAAAGCTATTGGCTACTGCCCCGTTTATAGTCCTGACGTACGTGTTTTACGTCACCACGTTCAGGACGATCGGATTTTCCGACAACTTTGTGTGACCGTGTGTATGCAAGACAAGTTTGAGCCAACATCCTTCAGAAAAAATCCATGGATTTTGTTGTCGGAATGTCGATCAATGTCCGATCGTGTGTACAGGGCATAAGTCTAACACTGTTTGAAAATCTCACTGTGGAACATATGATGGCTCTGTGGGACGAATTCTTGCACATGCCTTCAAGAATTGATGGATTAGGCACCTCGGGTCCCACTTGACCCCTGTTAGCGCTGTCAGGGCTGAAATTTCCACCCTCATCCTCTTTACCGTAAAGCCCTTAACCAGCCCGTTTGTAGAAAGTCCAGTACTTTCGGTTCCTGTGGCACTCTAGGATCAAATTCCTGGGCTTCCACAAAGGATTTGAACTTCTCCTAGACCCTCGAATAGGTCTGGTTAGTGGTGGATGCTCTTGCTAAGTGCAATACTCCTGGGTCTGCATGTACTACCTGACCCTGTTGTAGGAGATCCGGTATGTCCGGAAGCGGCATTGGTGGTTCCACTGCTAAGGACTGCAGTAGCGGAAACCATGGTCTGCTTGGCCATATTGGTATTATTGCTATCACCAGTCCTGGGTGTGCCCTTATTCTGTTGAGTAGTCTGAAGAATAGGGCAATCGGGGGGAAAACATATACTAGTCTGCACTTCCATCTGGAGTTGCGTGCATCCACTGCTTCTGCTTCTTGGAATTTCACTCTAGACATAAATCGCCTGCATTTCGCATTGTCTGTGGTTGCCAGTCCAAGTCTGGGTACCCCCACTGTTTGCATATCCAGTGGAAGAACGACTGGTTCAGAGACCACTCGTTGGGGTCCAGTGATTTCCGACTCAGGGTGTCTGCTACAAAGTTCTGGAATATAGACTGCTGGGAGGTGGGCTAAATTCCATTGAGCGCAATTCATTATAGGCCTTATCTTGGCTGACTTCGTGTTCCGCCTTGTCTCTTCACATAAGTGACTGCCGCTCTGTTGCCTAGCTGGAGAACCACCTTTGCCCCTTGAATCTGCGTGTGAAATGCTTTCAGCGCACAAAGGGCTGCCCTTATGCTCTATCACATTTGGGACCTTTTGCCTGTGGCCCCATCTGCCCTGGGCTAAGAGACCATTGTAATGTGCACCTGTCAGGGCTGGGCTCAGCCTTTCCTTCTCTGAGCTGGCCGCTCAGCTGTCGGCTAATTGCCAGCTCCTATCTCTCCACAGTTACTCAGCTGTTGATGATATCCTGCTCGTCAGTCCTGCCTACTTAAGCCATCCAGCCCAGAGGATCTCTGCCTTTGTTGAGGAAGCCCTTCTGGAATATCCTCATCCTCCAATGGGCCCATTTGACCATTGGGATTGTGGCCGAAATCGTCCTCAGGAGACTGAGGCAAGGTGATGCCAAGAGGTAAGTCCTTTTTGATGTCTCTTCCAACTTGATCAAGAGGACTGCCATCTTTTCCCTTTGAAGTTCTATCATGTTTCTGTTGGAGTCGAGAATTGCACCTAGAAACAGTAGTCTCTGTGTGGGTTCTTCTCCCAACTGATAAGCCAACCAAATCCTTCTAATGTGTAGATTAGAATCTGTTGATGGTCTAACAAGACCTATGGACTCTGCGTTACCAGCAGAATGTCGTCCAAGTAGTGAAAGGCTTGTAAGCCTTGCCTGTGCACAATGGCTATTACTGACAGCAAAATTTTGGAAAACGTTCTGGTCGAGGTGTACAGGCCAAATGGTAGGCACCCAAACTGGAAGTGCTGGTCTGACACTGCAAACAGAAAATATTTGTGGAAATGCGGATGCACCGAGACGTGCAAATATGCATCCTTCAGGTCGAGTGACAACATCCAGTCGCCCTGTGTGAGGGCCTGCGCCACTGATTGTAAGGACTCCATCCTGAAGCTCTGGACCGAGATTGTCTTGTTCAAGCGTCTTAGATCCAGAACGGGCCTTAAGTCACCTGTTTTTTTCTGAATTAAGAAAGTGGCGAATAGAACCCTTGCCTTTGCTCTTGCGCTGGTACTGGTTCTTTCGCGCCCTTCTGTAGTAGCGTTTGAACGGACTTGAATATAGTGTATAACCATGGTAACCATGTGGGAGTAAAATGGGGAATTGCGGGAAGAGACAGAAATCTCCAACAATGTCCTGACTGGACCACATCCGTGACCCAGGGGTCTCTCATGATTACTGTGTCCACTAGAGGAGGTGTCTCTAATTAGCGAATTTCCTCTGTTTTGAAAGGGTACATCTTGTTAAATCTGTTAATCAGTGATCCCTTCTTGTCCACCTTCTCCCATTCCTCTTGAATGACATCTTTCACCTCTTCTATAAGGGCCTCTTCAAATGGGGGTAATACGTCCTTGGTTTGGCAGGTTGTACCACCTCTTCCTCCCACTCGAGTGCCTCCCTTACCACCTTCACCAGAGGCTGTATTAGGGAAAAGCTGAATCCTAGGACTAGGTTGTCCTTCTCCTGGCAGTCTTCTCCCGAAATGGACCTTAGGGATGCTTGTTTCCTGGCCCAAGGTCGGGCCTCTGTTGCTCCCCCCCAGGTTGACTGATTATGGTCGACAAGTCCTGTAGGGACTCCTTGACCATCTGTCTGATTAGCTGGGCCATATCAGCTCTCTCCGCTTCCTTTTCCCCTGCTGCTTTCAGCAGGCAATTTCTACACAGCATTTTCCCTTTAAAGGCCATTTGCCTGCAGCCAAACACAGATTGTGTCTGGGGGCCTCTTCTTGCTGTGTGTATTCTACTCTGTGCCAGCTCTCTTGGCGGGCTTTAGAGTGTTTAGCTGACCTCTCAGAGTGTGAGCCATGGTGCTGTTGCATATCCTTGCTCTTGAAAGGAAGTTGTGGCTGATGAGGACTGAAACAGGTTACAGCCTGTCAGTTGTGCATGCACTCTTTTTTATGAAGTCATATAGACACATATACCCACCTGCCCTCAGCTTAGTTTACGTGGCTGGTCTCTAGGAGAGCTCATCTTGGATCTAGGATTTATAAATAACAATCACTCAGTCTTATACAGTAGCATTGATACTGGAAATCTGGTCTTGTATGTCTCCTACCTGTCTGCCTGCCTTGATTCTTGTGGCGCTTGACAGGATCACGCTGTAGAGGGAAAAAATGGTTAGTGGCACATAGCTGTGTAGACTTTCCTCATCGGTCATACTGACCACGGCTTGCCTGGCACCCCCCCCGTGCCTTCAGTTCTTCCTGTTGCACTCTGTGCTTTCCCTGATAGATAACTGCTGGGGGGGGTGAGTCCCCTCCTCTGAACTTCTGAGCCACCAGTCCTGTTCTTTTGGCGCCCGGAAGTGTCTCGGATGCCATCTTGCTTCACCCGGAAGTTGTTCTGACTCTCTCTAGCGCTGTTCCGGCCTCCAGAAGTGGTGTTCCACCATCTTGCTCCACCCGGAAGTCTCCTGGCGACCTGTAGAGGCTGTTTTAGCCCCCAGAAGTCACCCTGCCGCCATCTTCAGGATTGGCAGACCTTACATGTTAGCTTGTCCGTGGCTGCTTGTCTTCTGATGGCTCTCCTAGACCAGATGCCTGCACCCCCCTCATCCTGGATCCTGAGGGGGGGGAGGTCTCCACCATATAGTAGATTTACAGCCTGTACAGCGGGGAGCTATGCCACAGGAGAGGCTTTAACCTGTGCGGCTTGGCTTGGCCTGGCTGAGCAGTGAGGAAAAAAAAAGAGAATGCTGCCTGCAGGGAAGAGACTTACTTATATAGTATAACCGGTATAAGATAGATAGATAGATAGATAGATAGATAGATAGATAGATAGATAGATAGATAGATAGATAGATAGATAGACTCCTCTGCCATTCACGGTAAACTTAATAATTGTTTTAAATGAATACAAGGCATTCTCTGATTGGACAAGTTGGAGAGAAGGGGCAGTGGCTTCACAATCTCCACTTTGTCCAATCAGAGAACACCTTGTATTCATTGAAAAAAATACAATGCAATCTATAATCGGAGGAGGTGCTGAGCGTGCAATCGCCCCCTCCCCATGGTTAGTGTACAGAGGGAAAGCCACAAACACAGAACCTGGAAGATTGCATCTATCACTGTATGTGGCGACTACATTTAAATTTACAGCATCCACAGCAGGCCTTTGAATTCTTACAAATGTACTGTAAATTTACAAGCCAAGCTGGTCCAATGTAAATATGCAAAAAATACAAATTCTAGAGTTCAGCATTACTTCTCAAACACAAATATTAAGATAATAGACATAGCCTGAGTTAAGTCAATAAATTAACTGTAATATTATTGTAACTCCAAATGGTATTTCTCCACTGTATGTGATGCCATCTCAAAGATTGTTTGGCCCTCACTCAGTATTCAAGCGCCAATCTGACATATGTATATGCTAACCATCTGTTCTATGAATATATATATTTTTTAGTGATTTACTTTCTTAAGTTATTTTTGACATAGGCAGTTTTTCATTGGTGATGCAAGGGTCTGGAATTTCTACTAGTTCCCCTAATTGAGAAAAACAAAAACTCTTTAAATCCAGTTTTAAATCTATGTATACATATATACTTTATGCATGGATTCTTCAAGCTGAAACAGTGTATTTATATGTCATTCAGAATGTTGAAGATTTCAGTTAAACAGACTTCTAACATATTTCTGTTTTCTTATTTGTGCATTACTCATTCCATTCTTTATGCAACCCTTTGTCCTCAGATTAATTAATATACTCCTCTCTGTTCGTTAATCCATTCTCCTCTGTGACTTTTATTAAAATACAGAATATGAATGCCCCTTGTACAGACATAGAAGTTTGCAGAATCAGAACTTTAAAGATATCAACAGCCCCAGGCCCAGACGGCTATTCCACGTCCTACTATAAAAAATTTGCCCCTACCATTAACCCACACCTTACTAAACTATATAATAATATCTTACAAGGCGGCCAATTCCCATCTGAAATGCTATTAGCCAACATGTCTCTTCTTCCCAAACCAAATAAAGACCACTCCACCCCTCAAAACTACCGCCCAATATCAGTTATTGATAACGACCTAAAAATATTTGGACGAATTTTGGCAGACAGATTATCTATCGGCTGTTATCTCCCCATTAGTTGATCCTGATCAAACAGGTTTCATTCCTAACAGACAAATAACAGACAACATACGACTGACCACAAATATCATTCGAGACTCCAACATAAATTCCAAATCCACATTACTACTCAGTCTTGACATACGCAAAGCTTTTGACAGCATTTCCTGGTCATATCTTGACACTCTACTCCCCAAATATGGCATCAACAATTAATTCTTACATGGTTTTAAGGCTCTCTATCACAACCCACAAACACGTATCAAACTCCCAGGCAACAACTTTGACTTTTTCCCCGTGACCAAAGGTACCAGACAGGGTTGCCCCCTCTCCCCTCTACTTTTCGCCCTCGCAATAGAACCCCTTGCCTGCGCTATTAGAAATAACATAGACATTAAAAGATATTTCAAGGGACCCAAGGAATATAAGCTGAGTCTCTACGCAGATGACATGCTTCTGTTTATAACTGACCCTCTTATCTCCCTACCCAACCTAACTAAAACCCTTGCCATCTTCCACAACCTGACAGGTCTGAGTGTAAATCTATCTAAATGCTCAGCTTTACCAATCAACATTGCCCCAGCTTTAATAGCTTCACTTAAGGACAAACTCTCATTTAATTGGAATGTGGATTCATTTAGATATCTAGGCATCAAAATTACATCCTCGTATAAAACGTTTTACCAAGCAAACTATCCTCCTTTATTTAATAGTATTAAAAATCTACTTAAAGAGGGAGTCCACCTACATCAACTAAAAAAAAAAATATTAAAAGCCAGCAGCTACAAATACTGCAGCTGCTGACTTTTAATACATGGCCACTTACCTGTCCCAGGGTCCAACGATGTCGGCAGCCGACGCCGATAACCCGCTCGATTCTCGGCAGCTGCCGCCGCCATCCTAGGTGAGGGAATCAGGAAGTGAAGCGTTGCGGCTTCACTTCCCGGTTCCCTACTGCGCATGCGCGAGTCGCGCTGCGCATTGTAACTGGTCCCCACTATCTCCTGGGACCTGTGTGTTTCACAGGAGACAGCGCGGAGGGACAGGAAGAGGCATAGACTCCCGTGGGAGTCTATGCCGGAAGTGGATGCAAATACCTGTCTTAGACAGGTATCTGCACCCTCCTCCCCCCTGAAAGGTGCCAAATGTGACACCGGAGGGGGGGAAGGTTCCGAAAAGCGGAAGTTCCATTTTTGTGTGGAACTCCGCTTTAAACTTTGGTCATCATACAAGATTTCATTCTCGGGTAGAATAGTGGTAGTGGCCATAAGAGTTATGATATTACCCAAACTCTTATTTTTTTTAGAGCCCTTCCTCTTATTCTACATAAAAATACATTAGACTCTTTACATAGAGAGATCAGCAAATTCATATGGCTAAACAAGAAACCCAGATTTAGCTATTCCCTTATGTTTAGAGCCCAAATAAAAGGAGGCCTCAGCATTCCTAACCTTTGGCTTTATTATCTATCGGCCAGATTTACCCAATTAGCCTAATGGTATGCCCCTTCACTTCAAATCCCTTGGCTCCGGTTCAAAGAAGAATCTGTCCTACCCTATAATCTACAAGGACTTCTCTGGTCCAAGACTATCCCACCACAAAAAATAAGACCCCTAAACCTCATCGTCACTCACACTCTTCAACTATGGAACAGACAAGTCTCTAAATTCAAGTTATCCTCTGACATTCCCCCCTTGGCTTCCTTTCTAGGTGACCCTCGTTTTCCCCTCCCAGATAGAGCTCAAGATCAAAACTCTCTAACGAATTGGAAGTCAAATAACCTAACACATTTAAAATCGCTCTCCCACAACAATTCATTCCTCACTTTCTCCAGTCTACAAATTAAATATGATTTCCCACCTACTGAACTAGAGAACTATACAAATATAAGACAATTCTATCAGAAATATCATTCACTTACACTCCATCCCCCCTATACACAATTTGAACAAATTTGTATCTCCTCCCCCCGTGATAGTGGTTTAATCTCCAGATTATATAAAAGTTTAAATGAGACCAACATGCCTGAGAAATCACACCCCATGCTACAATGGAAATCAGATTTAAATACCTCATTTACTCTTGATCAATTGGATACTATTTTTACAAATCTCCATAATTGTACCAAAACAACCTCGATCAGAGAATCAACCATCAAATTGCTCTATGGATGGTATCTTACCCCCGCTAAACTTTTTTTTTTTAAACAATCTTTTTATTGAATTTTTGCACTGAAAAAACTATACATTTACAATAACTCAAACCAGACGGGCAACATACCCGTCCTCGATATGGCCACGCAGGGCCCAAACCATTTGAGAACTAACATAGTTCAACTACTCAGCCTCTCCCCCCCTCCCCATCCCGACCCACTGCCATGACCTGGTGAGTTTATTTATAATGAATATCCAGACATATTTGCCAAATATTTGTGCACTGTCCTCAACCTTCATAGTTTAGTCATCCTTCCTTGCCCATAGAATTATATCAGAAAGCAGCGACCCCTGAGGCATGACAAAGTACCAGCTAACCTGGGAATTCTCCCTTTAACTCAATTAAAACACCTCTATCAGTATACATTTGGAAAGATTTAGCCCACCGTTTCCGATGAGTCCAACCATGCTTGCCATACTTTAGTAAATTTTTTAGGACAACCTCTGGCTCTATATGTAGCTTTATATAAAGGGATTGCTGAGTTTACCAAATCCTTCCAAAAGGATATTGTGGGTGCAGCTGAGCTTTTCCATCGCAACAGTATGGCTTTCCTGCCATAAAATAGCCCTATATTCAATAGTGTGCGATGTGCCAATGAAGGCACCACTTCTTCCACTAAACCAATGAGACATACCCTAGGAGTTAATGGTACTGGGATACTAAGTACCTCCGACAGACAACCCGTGACCTTTGACCAAAAGTTTTTAATTGCTGGACATCCCCAGAATATATGCTCAGCATCTGCTGGAGAGTGCACACATCTCCAACATTTGCCGTCTATTGATGGATATATGCGCGAAAGCCTAGCTGGGGTAAGATAGATTCGATGCAAAAAATTTGAAATGGATTAAACGATCCCTGGCTGATACTAAATGTTTAAACGGGTGGTCCCACATATCATCCCAATCTTCTCCCTGAATATCAGGAATCTCCCATTTCCCCCTGCATCTGGATACCCCCTGTGGAGCTTTCTTAAAAAGGGCTTTTTATATTGTTGATAACGGTTTAGTTAGCTCCTCCTCCGTTAAAATGCCCTCAAGTGTTGAGGGGAGATATTCCACCCTTCTGTCACCAAACTGCGCCCTAAAGGCATGACGCAGCTGTAGGTACCGGAAGAAGGCGGAATTCAGAAGACTATGTCTTTCTTTGAGTTGATCAAAGGTTAGAAGCTCTCCTTCACGTGCAATATCCTCCAGTTTTTTAATGCCCTTATCTGCCCATACTGTAGGATCCGGGATAGAAGTGCGATAAATTTGGGTTAAACCATAATGGTGTTGATGGTGAGACTCCCAGATAATTAGGCGATACCAGGGTAGTAGTAATATCCCATGCCCTTATGGTGGCTTTCATTGAGACTGTTATAAGAAAGATTGATTTTGGACCTCTGTAGAGGGCCAGTCTCAAGCCTTTGTATGAGCCCATGTGCGCCGCCTCCAGCACAGTAGCAGAGTCTCCAGCATCAGCCGTCAGCCAGCGTCTGGCAAACACCATCTGACCAGCCAGATAATATTTATGCGAGTCTGGGAGTGCCAACCCTCCCTGTCCCCACGGCTCCTGCAAGGTTTTTATATTAATTCTGGGTGACTTTGGATACCAGATGAAAGATCCTATTATTCCATCAAGGGTGGAACAAAACACCTTTGAAATCCACGTAGGGGAGTGGCGTAAAAAATACAAAATAACGGATAGGAATTTCATTTTAATCAGACTAACTCTTCCCATTAGCGAGAGGGGTAACTTTTTCCATATTTGCGTTTTTTGCTTTAACCTGGTCACCAACGGAAGGAGATTTAATTTCATATAATCGTGGATATTATTCGTGATTTTAACCCCTAGATACGTGATAGACCCCCGCTAAACTTAACTCATTTTATCCCTCACTATCCCCACTTTGCTTTAGGGGTTGCCCCTCTCAGGGTACACTTTTACATATCTTTTGGGATTTCCCCCATATTAAAAACACCTGGCATAAGGCTAGCATAATCATTGAAAAAATATCCGGTAGGAAGATTTCTCTTACACCCCAAATCTGTCTTCTATACTCCCCTATACAGGATATTCCAATGACTAGCACTAATCCACACATTTCTCAGCTCCATTCATTGGGCTATAGGCTTCAATTGGCGCTCCACTACGGTACCTTGGTCACAAATTCTCAACCGCATGAGGAATGTCAAACTTTCTGAAAAAATTCACCACACGTTATATGACTCTATGTCACTTTATCAAAAAAAAATGGACCCTCTGGGACACCACCTCTTTAATTTAGAAAAATGTCTATTTTATTTTCCTCACCTCCTCTCCTTAACACATACGTAATTGTCCTTCCTTCTTCCCTCCATGATAACTGGCATATTTATGACACTGTGCATTATTTCATCTGACTAACCATAACCCTTTTTTATTTCCCGTACAACATTCACTGTTAAAGATATTTGTATACATACCTGTACCATCATTGTAATTGTTTTATACCTTGACCTTTTACATAATAAAAATCGTTTGTAAACAAAAGAAAAATACAGACTATGTACACCCATTCAGTAAAACAGCATTTTTCAACTGGTGTGCAGCGGTACCCCAGGGTGCAGTTTGAGGTCACCAGGGGTTCTGCGGCATCCTGGTAGAGAAAAGCTGTCACATGAAACTGAGCTCCCCGATGCTCAGCCAAACTGTAAATTGGCACTTTGTGTTTACACCTAAGATAGTGAAAGCAAGGGAGAGGTGTCTTGTATAGTGTGTGCTGTGCTCTCTGCCTCCCCCTACAGTGCAGTACCCGGCAGGGAGCGTGAAGGTACTGTACTGCTAATTTTTAAAAAGGCTATCTGTATGTTTGTGTTTATATATGTGTGTGTGTGTGTGTGTATCTATATACAGTATGCATGCGTGTGCATGTATGTTGTCATGTCCGGGATACATAAAAAATTTACTCAGCCAAGGAGTTGTCATACCAGGGGAGCGTCCCCCCCCCCGCCAGAGGAACGGTTGATTGGATTATCCTCTCCAGTGGAGGGTGAAGATCAATATACAAGCCTTATGTTGAAACAGAATAACCTGAACAATGGTGCCACTTTACACATAACCAACTGACAATGGTGAAACTGGTGTTTTGAGCCCAGATATCAAGGCCTTTGATGAAGGAAAAGCCAGGTTAAATAGCCCCATTGTTTCAAATGGTGAGATCGTCTCTTCAGTAAGAACCTAGTGTTGACTCAGCTTTTGCCCAGAACAATGGTGTAGACCAGTGATTCTCAACGAGGGTTCCGTGGAACCCCAGGGTTCCTCCAGAGGTTGCTAGGGGTTCCTTCAGCATTGGGCAAATTCTGCCTCTCAGATAAGTTCCTACTGACACCATTGATCTTTTTAACTATCTAATGATACTAATACTAATGTATCATGAGTTGTAGATTTCTAATTTTTAGCAGGGGTTCCCTGAGACTGGAGAACTATTTCAAAGGTTCCTCTGTGTTGAAAAGGTTGAGAAAGGCTGGTGTAGACTCTCAAACAGAAACTACAAAAAAATATATACCATATTTATCGGCCTATAACACGCACTTTTTTCCCCTGAAAATCAGGGGAAAATCGTGGGTGCGTGTTATAGGCCGATCCCCGCCAATTTTGTGTGATCGGAGCGATCGCGGCGACTGCCTCGATCGCCGCCGATATACACAGCTGTGTGCAAATTCAAATATGGCGCCGACACTGCATGGACTCGGCGGAGCCGAGATACACATACCCAAGAGTCCTCGGCTTTTCTCGGCGCCGCTTACAGTCCTGTAAGTGGCGCCGAGAAAAGCCGAGGACTTTCGGGTATGTGTATCTCGGCTCCGCCGAGTCCCTGCAGTCTCGGCGCCATATTTGAATTTACACACGGCTGTGTATGTCGGCAGGGATCGATTCACGGCGTTCACACAAGGCTGCACTGGGGCAAGGCTGCACTGGGGCAAAGCTGCACTGGGGCAAAGCTGCACTGACATGGCTGCACTGACAAGGCTGCACTGACATGGCTGCACTGGGGCAAAGCTGCACTGACAAGGCTGCAATGGACACTGGGGCAAGGCTGCACTGACAAGGCTGCAATGGACACTGGGGCAAGGCTGCACTGACAAGGCTGCACTGGGTCAAAGCTGCACTGACATGGCTGCACTGGGGCAAAGCTGCACTGACAAGGCTGCAATGGACACTGGGGCAAGGCTGCACTGACAATTCTGCACTGGGGCAAAGCTGCACTGACAAGGCTGCACTGACAATTCTGCACTGGGGCAAAGCTGCACTGACAAGGCTGCAATAGACACTGGAGCAAGGCTGCACTGACACTGACAAGGCTGCAGATGGACACCGATAACGCTGCATTGATGGGCATTTTAATGTAAGTTTTTCTTCCTTAAACTTTACTCCTAAAAGTTTTTTTCTTTAAAATTTCCTCCTAAATTTGGGGTGCGTGTTATACGCTGATAAGTACGGTATGTATATTAATTTACTATGTTGCATTTTGTAAGAATCAATGTATACTGGAGTCATCCACATATTGGACAAGGACTTTACACCAGTCTTTTATGGTTAAAAGTTGTGTTGTTTGATTCTCTGTCAATCTCAATATAATTGTTTAAAATTCCTATAGCCAGCAAAGTACACGAGATGGGGACAGCATACAACCGGACACGAAGGCAAGCGATCACCACATTATCTTAACATGAAACATATTAAAATACATTTCATCATAAAACTAGACATCATATTCTGATTACACCTTTACCATGATCATAGACGGGCGGGTGAGAATTAGGGCAGTTACCTCCTATATTTGGAACCAACCAATCACGAGATGGTAAACATGGGGAGAGGGAGGTAACAACTCAACAATGACATTGCACCCTACAAAAGCAGAAACACACATGATTTAGGGGGCCGAGGAACACACATTTTATTTTATTATTTTATTTATTTCAGGTACTTATATAGCGCCGTCAATTTACGCAGCGCTTTACATATATATATTATACATTCACATCAGTCCCTATACCCTCAAGGAGCTTACAATCTAAGGTCCCTAACTCACATTCATACCTATACTAGGGCCGATTTAGACAGGATCCAATTAACCTACCAGCATGTCTTTGGAGTGTGGGAGGAAACCGGAGTACCCGGAGGAAACCCACGCAGACACAGGGAGAACATGCAAACTCCAGGCAGGTAGTGTCGTGGTCGGGATTCGAACCAGCGACCCTTCTTACTGCTAGGCGAGAGTGCTACCCACTGCGCCACTGTGCTGCCCCACATCCACACGCTGACATGCTCTCTCTGGACAAACACAAGCTTGGTGATAAGTGACCCATCTCGTTGGCCATTGCTGTTAGGACGAATCAAATTTACATCCTTCCCTTTTAAACAGTAGTGAGATACTGACCATATAAATATTAAACAATTTTTTCTGTCCCTAATTTATAGGAATTGTATTTTACTGTTTATAATTTAATCTTATCAAGTACTGCGTAAAGAGTAGTTTAGTATTTAATAATTGTCCCACATTATTTGTCTTGCCGTGTGTTGAAGCCGTGTGTAGGTGTAATTAAGATCAAACTGTATTGCAACTAATTTGGCTATTGTGGTCCCAGGGAAATTATGTATTGCCCAATCAAATCTGGTAGCCCTGTTAAATTAAGACTTCTTTCAAATTGATAATATCTATTTCTTGGCTCCTCAAGACATATTTTTGGCCTTTTTTTCGGCCGGAGATAGTCAGAAGATTGTCTTCCTCGTGGCAAGAGATAATGGAGTTTATATACTAAAGGCAAATCCACTCTCACTACAAGTGCACTGCAAGTGTATTTAAAAGTGCACTTGGAAGTGCAGTCGCTGTAGATCTGAGGAGAAGATCTGAAATGAGGGGAAGCTCTGCTGATTTTAATATCCAATCATGTACAAGCTAAAATGCTGTTTTTTATTTTCCTTGCATGTCCCCCTCAGATCTACAGCGACTGCACTTCCGAGTGCACTACACGTGCACTTGTGCAAAGTGGATTTGCCTTTAGTAAATAACCCCCATTGTGTTTTTGAATTTAAGGCGCCTTTTAACCACAGCCTTTTAACATAGTCGGTTGGGGCTACCCTAGGGTTACTTTTCAAATATTAAGGAAAATTGTTTTATTGCTGTGTTGATGTCTTTGGTAATGTGTATGAAATATTAATCACCAGAAATTCCGGTTTTGTGTGAAGTTGTATAATTATACTTGTATATTAATAAAATTTATTTACTTATTAAAATAATTGGGAGATAATTATACATTGGTAAGAATTCCCCATAGATTAAAGGGGTTGTAAAGGTAATTAAAAAAAATAAATAAATAACAAACATGTTATACTTACCTCCACTGTGCAGCTCGTTCTGCACAGAGTGGCCCCGAACCTGGTCTTCTGAGGTCCCTCGGCGGCTGTTTCAGCTCCTCCCCACAAGAACTAACCACCTTAATGCGAGCTCCCTCACATGGTGGTTATTTCTTGCGGGCGCGCTCCCGTGATACAGCCAGCGGCTATAGCCGCTCAGTGTATCACTCGGCCCCGCCCCCCGGCGCGCCGCATCATTGGATGTGATTGACAGCAGCGCGAGCCAATGGCTGCGCTGCTTTCAATCCATCCACTGTAGCCAATCAGCGGCCAGGCTGAGCGGCGAAATGGATGTCGGGAGCGAGCGGCTGACTTTCGAGTTGTCAGGTAAGTAAAACGGGGGGGCTGGGGGCGGCGGTATTGTCGGAAGTTTTTTCACCTTAATGCATAGAATGCATTAAGGTGAAAACATTTTTACCTTTACAACCCCTTTAACGATCTCAGGAAATTATTGTGGTATATTACTGATTGTCTGAACCAAGTTCACATTTTTTTATTAAATGCCATAAGTGATTCATTATACATATATTCAGACATTGCCCTTTTTTTTTCCACAAACCGTTCGTCAAAACACTTTATTTATTTAAAATTCCCCATACTTATTATCATTAAAATTACATAACACACTCACAACAAAGTGTGTGTGTGTATATATATATATATGTGTTTGTTAATATATATGTATGTGTGTGTTATATACAGTATTTCACAAAAGTGAGTACACCCCTCACATTTTTGTAAACATTTTATTATATCTTTTCATGTGACAACACTGAAGAAATTACACTTTTCTACAATGTAAAGTAGTGAGTGTACAGCTTGTATAACAGTGTAAATTTGCTGTCTCCTCAAAATAACTCAACACACAGCCATTAATGTCTAAACCACTGGCAACAAAAGTGAGTACACCCCTAAGTGAAAATGTCCACATTGGGCCCAAAGTGTCAATATTTTGTGTAGCCACCATTATTTTCCAGCACTGCCTTAACCCTCTTGGGCATGGAGTTTAGTCTCCGAAGGAAGGGGATCATGCTCTGCTTCAGTATGTCACAGTACATGTTGGCATTCGTGGTTACCTCAATGAACTGTAGCTCCCCAGTGCCGGCAGCACTCATGCAGCCCCAGACCATGACACGCCCACCACCATTCTTGACTGTAGGCAAGACACACTTTTCTTTGTACTCCTCACCTGGTTGCCGCCACACACGCTTGACACTATCTGAACCAAATAAGTTTATCTTGGTCTCATCAGATCACAGGACATGGTTTCAGTAATCCATGTCCTTAGTCTGCTTGTCTTCAGCAAACTGTTTGCAGGCTTTCTTGTGTATCATCTTTAGGAGAGGTTTCCTTCTGGGACGACAGCCATGCTGTTTGATGCAGTGTGCGGCGTATGGTCTGAGCACTGACAGGCTGACCTCCCATCCCTTCAACCTCTGCAGCAAAGCTGGCAGCACTCATACGTCTATTTCTGAAAGACAACATCTGGATATAACGCTGAGCACATGCACTCAACTTCTTTGGTCGACCATGGAGAGGCCTGTTCTGAGAGGAACCTGTCCTTTTAAACTGCTGTATGGTCTTGACCACCATGCTGCAGCTCAGTTTCAAGGTCTTGGCAATCTTCTTATAGCCTAGGCCATCTTTATGTAGAGCAACAATTCTTTTTTTCAGATCCTCAGAGTTCTTTGCGATGAGGTGCCATGTTGAACTTCCAGTGACCAGTATGAGAGAGTGAGAGCAATAACACCAAATTTAACACACCTGCTCCCCATTCACACCTGAGACCTTGTAACACTAACGAGTCACATGACACCAGGGAGGGAAAATGTCTAATTGGGCCCAATTTGGACATTTTCACTTAGGGGTGTACCCACTTTTGTTGCCAGCGGTTTAGACATTAATGGCTGTGTGTTAAGCTATTTGAGTGGACAGCAAATTTACACTGTTATACAAGCTGTACACTCACTACTTTACATTGTAGCAAAGTGTAATTTCTTCAGTGTTGTCACATGAAAAGATATAATAAAATATTTGCAAAAATGTGAGGGGTGTACTCACTTTTGTAAGATACTGTATGTGTTTGTGTGTGAGTGCATGTATGTGTGTGTTTGTGTTTACATATGTGCATGTATGTATGTGTGTGTGCATGGGTGTTCACATGCGTGTGTATGTATGCACATTAATTTTAATCCTGACCCCCTTTTTCTGTATGACCAGAACCGATTTTTTTTTACAGCTTGTTTATAATACAAGCACGAAAATGTGGTTCCTCTAAAAAGTGACCCATCACTTTTCAGAATAATTTGACAGGCAGTGAAAGGGCAATATGTTGCCTCCTCACCTCCTGTTTTAACCCCCTAAAGGTATTATCACTATGCTACAACTGTGTGCAATGCAGGGTGGTTGCAGCACAGCCCTATTCATCTGGGGATATACTTCCAGCCACATCCACAGTATGTGTACACCCCCAGCTGCTTCATTTGTAGCTAAAGGGGGAGCAGTTAAAGCATGTGGTTTTACCACCCCTCAACCTCACATGTGAAGCCCTTGGTTTACATCTGTACAGCTGCATGCTGCGTATAGAGCAACAAATTATTTTCAATGAACTGCCCCGCAGAAACACGGGGAAAGATTTCCCTTATTTTGTTTTTTAATTGTGCTGCAGGAAAATGCACAATTTTTTTGCCAATGCGTAGGGGTACCATGAAGAATTAATGACACCCCTGTGTATCAATTTTGCGTGCATGCTGTGACACGCAGTAATGTGAACCAAGCCTTAGACTGGGGTGCCTCAAGACTGAAAATACTTTTCTTTCACAATATTTTTATTGAAAAAAGACAAACTCACAAAACAGTAAACAGACACCAAGGCCAGTGGCAGAAAGGGATTTGAGAATGATAACATATATACCACAGATAAGTAGGCCTCTTATATGGTATAGATAGTAACTACATAGTTAGTTACATAGTTGCATAGCAGGTGAGGTCGAAAAAAGACACAAGTCCATCAAGTCCAACCTATGTGTGTGATTATATGTCAGTATTACATTGGATATCCCTGTATGTTGCGGTCGTTCAGGTGCTTATCTAATAGTTTCTTAAAACTATTGATGCCCCCCCCACCCCACCCCCCCGCTGAGACCACCGCCTGTGGAAGGGAATTCCACATCCTTGCTCTTACAGTAAAGAACCCTCTACGCAGTTTAAGGTTAAACCTCTTTTCTTCTAATTTTAATGAGTGGCCACGAGTCTTGTTAAACTCCCTTCCGCAAAAAAGTTTTATCCCTATTGTGGGGTCACCAGTATTTGTATATTGAAATCATATCCCCTCTCAAGCGTCTCTTCTCCAGAGAGAATAAGTTCAGTGCTCGCAACCTTTCCTCATAACTAATATCCTCCAGACCTTTTATTAGCTTTGTTCCTCTTCTTTGTACTTGCTCCATTTCCAGTACATCCTTACTGAGGACTGGTGCCCAGAACTGGACAGCATACTCAAGGTGCGGCCGGACCAGGGTCTTGTAGAGTGGAGAATTATCGTTTTATCTCTGGAGTTGATCCCCTTTTTAATGCATGCCAATATTCTGTTTGCTTTGTTAGCAGCAGCTTGGCATTGCATGCCATTGCTAAGCCTATCATCTACTAGGACCCCAGGTCCTTTTCCATCCTAGATTCCCCCAGAGGTTCTCCTCCCAGTGTATAGATTGCATTCATATTTTTGCCACCCAAATGCATTATTTTACATTTGTCTACATTCAACCTCATTTGCCATGTACTTGCCCACCCCATTAATTTGTTCAGATCTTTTTTACAAGGTTTCCACATCCTGCGGAGAAGTTATTGCCCTGCTTAGCTTAGCATCGTCCACAAATACAGAGATTGAACTGTTTACCCCATGCTCCAGGTCGATTATGAACAAATTAAACAGGATTGGTTCCAACACAGAACCCTGGGGGACCCCACTACCCACCTCTGACCATTCCGAGTACTCCCCATTTATCACCACCCTCCGAACTCGCCCTTGTAGCGAGTTTTCAATCCATGTACTCACCCTATGGTCCATGCCAACGGACCTTATTTTGTACAGTAATCGTTTATGAGGAACTGTGTCATAACCTTTTGCAAAATCCAGATACACCACGTCTACAGTCCTTCCTTTATCTAGATGGCAACTCACCTCCTCATAGAGGGTTAATAGATTGGTTTGGCAAGAACGATTCTTCATGAATCCATGTTGATTACTGCTAATAATACCGTTCTCATTACTAAAATCTTGTATATAGTCCCTTATCATCCCCTCCAAGAGTTTACATACTATTGATGTTAGGCTAACTGGTCTGTAATTCCCAGGGATGTATTTTGGGCCCATTTTAAATATTGGTGCTACATTGGCTTTTCTCCAATCAGCTGGTACCATTCCTTCACTACAAACAAAGACGAAAGGTAACCAGGTGAGGATGCCCCGGTACCTTTACGGTCTGTAGGAAAATAACGAACCATGTAGCTTACAATAATCAAAGCCTAGAAAGTACGCTAAGCAAGCAGTAGTTCAGGAATAATCATATAATCATTGTATAACAAATACTATGCAATACCTAGATTGACCTATGTTCGTATATAAAAATAAAGTCCGGGGGTCTAAAATAAATAAAGAATATATATATATATAAAAAGGGGGGGGGACTATCCCATAAACCCTCTGATGTGCAAGAGGGCTTTAACCCCACCCAGAAGCCAGAAAGTTATACCTTCCCTAAAAAAACTTTTCAAGGACGCCCTGACTGGAAAAAGGTTCAGAAATACTGCACTAAAATATCATATGTAAATACATTAATTTAATTTCAAAGGCCATTTTCAGCTTTTCTAGATCTGAGGTTTTCAATTAAATAATACTTGGTGATTCTGCTATGAAGTCCTTGTAAGATGCTTCTTGTTATAGGGTGGCAAAGCTCTGTCCTTGTTTTCCCAGTTAGGGCCAAAATTGGTCCCTGGACAAATATTTAAATAGGGGTCCTATTGCTAAAATTCTATACTGGGGTTGTGTCTAGGGATGGGCCGAATGGACCCCTGTTCAGTTTGAACCAGAACTTTCGAACACCGCGAAAGTTCGGACCCGAATTACGAACCCCATTAAAGTCAATGGGACGTCAAAAATCAAAAGTGCCCATTTTGAAGGCTTATATGCAAGTAATTGGGCATACAATGGTTATAGGGGTCAGGGTCCTGCCCTGGGGGACATATATCAATAAAAAAAAAGTTTATGAAAAACGCCATTTTAAAATGAGCAGTGATTTTTTTGATTTTTAGAGTGAAAGAATAAGAATGAAAAATTTCTTCCAATATAGTGCCTGGGAGGTCCCCTTAGTTTACCTGTAAAGTGGCAGATCTGTACCATGTCTAGAATCTGCTGCAGCAATAATTGCATTTATAAAGCACAAAAAAATGTCATTTTTCCTGCAAGCTGCCTTTATTTTGCTCAGCAACAGATAGTGAGCCAGTGTGTATGATGAGGCCACAATGAAGTGTACTGGGAACAAGATTAGAGATTTTTTGGATACATTCTGGTGTCACTTTGACTTTGGGTTGAAGTAACGGGTGCGTTAAAAAATTGGTCTTTGGGTGTCATGGCGCCTTCCCATCGTAACCCTATAGAGGTACTCATGATGAAAGCAAGAATTGTCCGTGCTGTAAAAAATTGCAATAATATGCACCTGTCAAACAGGTGCAGAAAAATTGGTCCTTATATACGCATATTAGAAGGAAGGTCTAATGCGTAAGCCACTGGGTTAATCCTGCGAAGAATACGGAAAGGCCTAATAAACCGAGTTGCGAACTTCAGAGAAGGAACACGAAGTCGGAGGTTGCGAGATGACAGCCAAACCCTGTGCCCAACCTGGTAGGAAGGCACAGGCAGGCATCTGCGATTGGCATGGAGTCTGTACCTATCATTAGCATGTCACAAAGCCTCCTGGACTTGTGCCCAAGTGGAACGAAGACCACGGAGATGCTTCTCTAACGCAGGAATACTCTGCGGAACAAATAAGTCAGGCAACATGGAAGGTTGGAAACCATAGTTCGCCATAAACAGGGACAATTGGGAAGCAGAATTCAAGGCACTATTGTGAGCAAACTCTGCCCACGGTAATAGGTCTGACCAGTTGTTTTGATGGTCAGAAATATAGCAACATAGGAATTGCTCCAAGGACTGATTGGCTCGTTCTGTGGCCCCATTAGACTGCGGGTGATATGCAGAGGAGAAAGCAAGTTGAATTCCCAACTGTGCACAAAAGGCTCGCCAGAACTGGGACACAAACTGACTACCCCTATCCGAGACAATCACCTTGGGTAGCCCATGTAAGCGAAATATCTCCCGAGCAAAAATGGAAGCCAGTTCCTTAGAAGTGGGAAACTTCTTAAGTGGAATACAATGAGACATTTTTGAGAACCGGTCAACCACCATAAGGATAACTGTGTTGCCCTGGGAGTTGGATAACTCCACAATGAAATCTATAGGCAGGTGGGTCCAGGGATCTCTCTACATTGTGTATGGGTTGTAGGAGGCCCACTGGAAGGTGTCATGGAGTCTTACTCTGAGCACACACGGAACAGGCAGCTACGAAGGTGGTTACATCAGCATGTAGACTAGGCCACCAGAATTTTTGGGAACTGGCCCAAAAGAGATGATTCTTCCCAGGGTGGCCAGAAGCCTTGGGAGAATGGTAAGTCTGGAGCACGGCAGTACGGAGACTCTTTGGGACAAAGCAGCAGTCACAAGGTTTCTCAGGAAGAGAATGGACCTGAGCAGCAAGAATTTTGTCACCCAAAGAAGAAGTGAGACTGGTGCGAACCGTAGCCATAATATGATCAGGAGGAATCACAGGAACTGTAACCGACTCCATCTTGGAAGTGGAGGAAAATTGTCATGACAAAGCGTTAGCCCTTACATTCTTAGTACCGGGTAAGAATGAGACAATGTAGTTGAGACTTGACAAGAAAAGAGCCCATCGCATCCTTCTTGGAGAGAGGCGTTTAGCCTCAGACAAGAATGTGACATTCTTATGGTCAGTAAGAATGAGAACTGGTACACTGGTACCTTCAAGGAGATCTCTCCATTCTTTCAGGGCTAAAATGATTGCTAGCAGCTCTCTGTCACCAATCTCGTAATTGCACTCCGCAGGTGACAATTTCTTGGAAAAGTAGCCACAAGGATGCATAGCACTCTCAGAGGTAGGACATTAATACAGAAGGGTGCCAACACCAGTCTCAGAAGCATCAGCCTCAAGGATAAAAGGTAACGTAGGATCAGAATGTACCAACACAGGAGCAGAAACAAAGGCAGCCTTAAGACTTTTAACCACTTGCTTACTGGGCACTTCAACCCCCCTCCTGCCCAGACCAATTTTGAGCTTTCAGCACTGTCGCACTTTGAATGACAATTGCGCGGTCATACAACACTGTACCCAAATGAAATTTTTATCATTTTTTTCCCACAAATAGAGCTTTCTTTTGGTGGTATTTGATCACATCTGGGATTTTTATTTTTTGCTAAACAAACAAAAAAAGATGGACATTTTTGAAAAAAAAAAAAATCATGTTTAATAGTTTGTTATAAAATTTTGCAAACAGGTAATTTTTCTCCTTCATTGATATGCGCTGATGAGGCAGCACTGGTGGGCACTAATAGGCTGCACTGATGGGCACGGATAGGCACAGATAAGGCGGCACTGATGGGCACAGTTAAGGCGGCACTGATAGGCACAGTTAAGGCGGCACTGATGGGGACAGATAAGGCGGCACTGATGGGGACAGATAAGGCGGCACTGATGGCCACGGATGGGTGGCACAGATGGGTGGCACAGATGGGTGGCACAGATGGGTGGCACGGATGGGTGGCACGGATGGGTGGCATGAATGGGTGGCACGAATGGGTGGCACGGATGGGTGGCACGGATAGGTACCACGGATGGGGGGGCACTGATGGGTGGCACTGATGGGCACTTATGGGCACTGGTAGGTGACACTGATGGGCACTGATAGGTTGCACTGATGTGGGTGCTGATGGGTGGCACTGATGTGGGTGCTGATGGGTGGCACTGATGGGTGGTACTGATGGGTGGCACTGTGGGCGGCACTGTGGGCACTGATGGGTAGCACTGTGGGCACTAATGGGTAGCACTGTGGGCACTGATGGGTGGCGCTGATTGTTGGCACTGTGGGCACTGATGGGTGACGCTGGTGGGCACTGGTAGGCAGCACTGCTGCCTATTGCCTTGTGTTAGAAGATCGCCGGTGATCGGGTTTTTTTTTTCCTCCTCGCGCTGTCAGCGCGAGGAGGAAAAATAGCCGATTACCGGCTCTGTTTACATCACATGATCAGCTGTCATTGGCTGACAGCTGATCATGTGGTAAGGGGTCGGGACCAACCCCTTACTCTGATCTGTGATCAGGCGAGTCTCATAGACTCGCTGATCACCGAGCGCGCTGCGCGCGCCCTGCAGGGGGCGCGCAGGCTGCTCATGCACGGGACGACGTCAATAGACGTCGTCCCGGCAATTTAGATCCGCGCTGTTGCCGTCATTTGGCAATGGCCCGGATCTGAAGCTGTTAAAGGCCTTAACGGACTCCAGAGACCAACTCTGTGGGTTACCGTCCTTTCTGGTGATATCAGTCAGGGGCTTGACCAGAGACAAGAAGTTACAAATAAACTTCCAACAATAGTTGGCAAAGCCCAGAAAACACTGCAGAGGATGTAAACCCATGGGTCAGGGCCACTGTAGGACTGCTGAAAGTTTCTCTGGGACTATTGAAAAACCAGCAGTGGAAATTACATAACCCAGGAATTTAACCTGTTCACGATGGAATTCGCACTTCTCCAATTTACAATAGAGATTGTTCTCTCTTAGTTTCTGAAGCACACGGCAGACATCTGTGTGGTGGCTCTCCAGGGACTTGGAAAATATGAGGATATCATCGAGATAAACCACCACACATAACTGCAACAGGAGGACATCGTTAATAAATTCCTGGAAAACTGCCTGGGCGTTACAAAGGCCAAAAGGCATTACGAGGTACTCATAATGGCCTGTTCTGGTAATAAACGCAGTTTTCCACCCTTAATCCTCACGAGATTGTATGCCCCTCTCAAATCAAGCTTCGTGAAAAACGTTGCTCCCTTGAGGCAGTCAAATAACTCCATAATCAACAAAATCGGACAGGCATTCTTAATCGTGAAACAACTGATACCCCTATAATCAATACAAGGTCTCAGTTTACCAGATTTGCGGATGAAACCTCGAGAAAGTGGGTCTGCAAAATACTCCTCCATGGCCTTATCCTCCAAGACCGACAAAGGGTAAACCTGGCCACGAGGGGGTATGGCACCAGGTTGAAGGTCAATTGCGCAATCATACGACCAGTGTGGAGGCAAACTACCGGCTTGTCCTTTGTCAAAGACATCGCTAAAATCACGGTACTCCTCCAGCAGGCAGAAGAGTGAAGAGGTGCACAGGACCTTGGCTACCTTCTGGAAGCATGTCTTACTGCATTGTGGCGACCAGGAGAGAACCTCAGCACGGAGCCAATCAAAAGATGGGTTGTGCCTCTTTAACCAAGGATAATCAATAACCAGCAGAAACTTAGGTGAGGAAATAACTTGGAATTGGATTATCTCATGGTGAAGGGCCCCTACGGCCATGGACAACAGAACAGTTTCATGAGTCACATGGGCAGGCTGTAGAGGTCTCTTGTCAAGAGCCTCAATGGCAAGTGGAGTGTCATGCAGCTGCAGTGGAATTGAGTGCTTCGATACAAAGACAGCATCAATGAACAGGCCTGCAGCCCCAGAGTCGATTAGAGCCTGTATCTCGACGGACGACTCAGGCCAAGAAAGGGTGACCGAAACCAGGGGCTTATCCTTCTGGATAACTGGGGACAAAACAACGCCACCTAAGTTCTGTCCATGACAGGACCTCAAGGTTCGGGCGTTCCCTGGATGGGTAGGACAAGACTTCAAAAAGTGACCTGCCTGGCCACAATAAAGGCACAATCTCTCCCTCCTCTTAAAGGTTCTCTCATTCGCAGAGAGATGTAAGTGCATGGGTTCACCTTCACTGACCGACTCGGTACCAGGAGGCATGGGAGGTGAGGGAGGCATGGGTGGGACTGCAAAGCTCGGAGACAAACGTACAGGAGGCTTACGCAAGTGCTCCTTAACCTCCCTGATGGTATTCCCGAGTGTGGCTCGGGGTTAAATTTCAGTCCCATTAGCGGTAACCCTAGCCACACTCGGGATTTCATTGCAGGATCCTGGTGCGGAGTTACTTACCTCGTTCCCAGGATCCTGCAATGGGCCACTGTAGGACTGCTGAAAGTTTCTCTGGGACTATTGAAAAACCAGCAGTGGAAATTACATAACCCAGGAATTTAACCTGTTCACGATGGAATTCGCACTTCTCCAATTTACAATAGAGATTGTTCTCTCTTAGTTTCTGAAGCACACGGCAGACATCTGTGTGGTGGCTCTCCAGGGACTTGGAAAATATGAGGATATCATCGAGATAAACCACCACACATAACTGCAACAGGAGGACATCGTTAATAAATTCCTGGAAAACTGCCTGGGCGTTACAAAGGCCAAAAGGCATTACGAGGTACTCATAATGGCCTGTTCTGGTAATAAACGCAGTTTTCCACCCTTAATCCTCACGAGATTGTATGCCCCTCTCAAATCAAGCTTCGTGAAAAACGTTGCTCCCTTGAGGCAGTCAAATAACTCCATAATCAACAAAATCGGACAGGCATTCTTAATCGTGAAACAACTGGTACCCCTATAATCAATACAAGGTCTCAGTTTACCAGATTTGCGGATGAAACCTCGAGAAAGTGGGTCTGCAAAATACTCCTCCATGGCCTTATCCTCCAAGACCGACAAAGGGTAAACCTGGCCACGAGGGGGTATGGCACCAGGTTTAAGGTCAATTGCGCAATCATACGACCAGTGTGGAGGCAAACTACCGGCTTGTCCTTTGTCAAAGACATTGCTAAAATCACGGTACTCCTTCAGCAGGCAGAAGAGTGAAGAGGTGCACAGGACCTTGGCTACCTTCTGGAAGCATGTCTTACTGCATTGTGGCGACCAGGAGAGAACCTCAGCACGGAGCCAATCAAAAGATGGGTTGTGCCTCTTTAACCAAGGATAATCAATAACCAGCAGAAACTTAGGTGAGGAAATAACTTGGAATTGGATTATCTCATGGTGAAGGGCCCCTACGGCCATGGACAACAGAACAGTTTCATGAGTCACATGGGCAGGCTGTAGAGGTCTCTTGTCAAGAGCCTCAATGGCAAGTGGAGTGTCATGCAGCTGCAGTGGAACTGAGTGCTTCGATACAAAGACAGCATCAATGAACAGGCCTGCAGCCCCAGAGTCGATTAGAGCCTGTATCTCGACGGACGACTCAGGCCAAGAAAGGGTGACCGAAACCAGGGGCTTATCCTTCTGGATAACTGGGGACAAAACAACGCCACCTAAGTTCTGTCCATGACAGGACCTCAAGGTTCGGGCGTTCCCTGGATGGGTAGGACAAGACTTCAAAAAGTGACCTGCCTGGCCACAATAAAGGCACAATCTCTCCCTCCTCTTAAAGGTTCTCTCATTCGCAGAGAGATGCAAGTGCATGGGTTCACCTTCACTGACCGACTCGGTTCCAGGAGGCATGGGAGGTGAGGGAGGCATGGGTGGGACTGCAAAGCTCGGAGACAAACGTACAGGAGGCTTACGCAAGTGCTCCTTAACCTCCCTGATGGTATTCCTGAGTGTGGCTCGGGGTTAAATTTCAGTCCCATTAGCGGTAACCCTAGCCACACTCGGGATTACATTGCAGGATCCTGGTGCGGAGTTACTTACCTCGTTCCCAGGATCCTGCAATGTCCCCCGCTGTGTCTGCGGGCTCTGTCTCCTCTGAAGCCTCTCCGTGCCAGGCTCCGTTCCCTGCGAGCATTGCGAAGCACGGGGGCGGAGCCTGGCGGCAAATTCAAAAAAATGTACAAACCATAACACATACAGTACTGTAATCTTACAGATTACAGTACTGTATGAAATTATTTCACATCCCTTTTGTCCCCAGTGCTTTGGCCCATGCCCTGCATGCAGTTTTATGTTATATATACTGTTCTTTCTGCCTGGAAACAGAAGATTGTCCATAGCAACCAAAAAGTGTCCCTTTACGTCAAAAGTGGCTTTAGACCAGCTAGAAAACAGCGATAGTATATTAGAACATTTGCAGAATTGAGCGATAGTGAATCGTGGGGAAATTTATTTTATTATTATTATATTATTTTTTAAAATTATTTATATTTATTTATTATATTATAATTTATGTTTTTGTGTTTCAAACTTCATCATACCCGGGATATTTACTAGACTCTTGTTTGGACAGATTTAAGTGTGTTATTGTTAAGAATTACAGGCCTACAATATAAAAGGCCAAATTTCCATGCAAAATAATTGTACCGCTTTCAGCACTTAAAATCCGAAATAATCATACCGCCAGGGAGGTTAAAAGAGTGTCTTTTTCTGAGCCTGGAGTCAATGAGGATGGCAAACGTGATCAACTTCTCCAGCTCAGTGGGTGTATCTTGGGCTGCTATCTCATCCTTGATGGTATCCGATAGACCATGAGAAAAAGCAGCCACGGGGGCCTCATTGTTCCAAGCAACATCTGCTGCCAGAGTACGGAATTCAAGGGCGTAATCAGCAACAGTTCTCTTACTCTGTTTAATGGACATGAGGCACTTGGCAGCAGAAGCGGAGCGTGCAGGAACGTCAAATACCCTTTTAAAGGAGGCCACAAACTCAGGGTAACTCAAGTTTTTGCGTCTCCCATAGAGGGTTTGCCCAGGTCAAGGCTCTCTCAGAAAGCAAAGATATCACAAAACCTACTTTGCTTCTGTCCGTGGGAAATGCCTGGGGCAGCATCTCAAAGTATATCTCAACCTGATTGAGAAACCCTCTGCATTGGACTGGATCGCCTCCAAATCGCTGGGGAAGTGGAGCGGAACCAGACATACCTCTTATAGAGGTAATACTCGAGGCGGGTGCCTGCACAGAGACTGGAGCAGCAGCAGGGATGGCCTGCAAGGTTATACCGGAGCAGCCACAGTGGGAGATTCCAGGTGATCCATGTGACTCAAGAGTGTTTGTAATGCCATGGCAAACTGATCCATGCAGTGATCCTGCTCATCCAATCTGGAAAAAATATTACTAACAAGTGGATTGACTGTATCTTCTGAATTCATGGCCTTCGACTACTGTCAGAAACCATGAAATCAGACCGAGACAGAAGTACAGTTAAATCACACTTGTTTAATAATAAAAGTAAATAGAACAAACGTAGTCAAAACTTAGCCAAAGTTCGGTAACCGGAGCGGATAGTCAGCCAAGCCAAAGAGTCAGGGATCAGTGTAGTGGAACAGCAAGCAGCATCTGGAGCCAGAAGGGATGTCAGCCAAGCAAGTCTTTAAACAGGAACGCAGGAGATAGTCTCTGTGATGTTGACCAAGGCAAAGGCAGAGATCCTCTGGGCTGGACAGCTTAAGTAGGCAGGTCTGACAAGCAGGATATCATCAATAGGTGAGTAGCTGTGGAGAGATAGAAGCTGGCAATTAGCCGACAGCTGAGAGGCCAGCTCAGAAAAGGAAGGACTGAGCCCAGCCCTGACAGCATGCATCCTTAATGATCAGCCATTGGCGTGGGGAAAAAAAGCAGAGGCGGCCTGAGCCTTTCGTCGAGCCGTACTTGCACAGGTACTCGTTGACGGCCCTCTGCTGTATGTATAGCAGCTGCGGCATTGCCAAAGTCGAGTTCCACCTGGTGGGCATGTCACAAATCAGGCAGTTTACGGGCAGGTGGAATTCCCGCTGAATTTCAGCCAACCGAGCACTGGCTGTGTATGACCTGAAATGGCTACAGACTCTTTTGGCCAGCTTTAGCACATCTTGCAACCCTGGGTATGTATTTAGGAAATGCTGCACCACCAAATTAAGGACATGTGCCAGGCATGGCACATGTGTCAACTTTCCCTGTCTAAGGGCAGACAGGAGGTTTGAGCCATTATCGTACACCACTATTCCTGGCTCCAGCTGGTGTGGTGTGAACCACCTCTGGGCCTGTCCCTACAGAGCTGCAAGAATCTCTGCTCCAGTGCGGTTCCTGTCCCCTAAACACACCAGCTGAAGCATTGCATGGCACCTTTTAGCCTGACTCATGGAATAGCCCTTTGAACGCTTACGGGGTACCTGATGTTCATAAGACAATTCTGCAGAGGAGGGCATGGAAGTGGCGGAAGAGGAGGAGGAGGGGGTAGAGCTCACAGGTCTGGCATCATCACCACCAGCTGTATGGAAATGTGGGGGCACAACAAGCTGCAGCACCGAGCCTTGTCCTGCATCCCTTTGAGTTGCAAGCAGCGTTACCCAGTGTGCTGTGAACGAAATATATCATCCCTGCCCATGCTTGCTGGACTACGTATCAGCAGTAAGGTGGATTTTACAGCTAACTGCCTTGCCCAACGATGCAAGAACATTCCCTTCCACGTGATGGTAGGGAGATGGAATGACCTTACGTGAAAAGTAGTAGCGACTGGGAACCTGCCATTGTGGTACAGCACATTGTGCGAATTCACGAAAGGGGGCAGAATCCACCAGGCTGAAAGGCAGAAGCTGGAGAGCCAAAAGCTTTGACAAGCTTGCATTTAGACGCTGGGCATGTGGGTGGCAGGGACTGTATTTTTTTTCCCGCTGCAGCAGATGGGGCAGAGAAATTTGCCGGCTACAGTCTACAGCTAGTGGCGTGCTGCCGGCAGATGTGCTGCTAGGACCTGAGACACCCTGTGCTATACCATCATCCCTGTCAGTGGAGGCTGCTGAGAGGTAATGACTCGGTATAGCAGGGGCAGACTGAAGTGGGTAAGGAGGAGGAGGGACAGATTTGTGCCCCTTTTGTGTGGCTTTTAGGTGCTCTTGCCAACGGGCTGAGTGGTTGGACGTTAAATGCCTTGTAAGCATGTGGTACCCAAATGGCTGGTTTTCTTGCCACGTTTGAGGTGCCCGAGACACAGTTTGAAGATAGCAACGGTGCGATCTGCTGCAGATGTGATGAAGGCCCAGACAGCTGAGATTTGGGGAGAGGGGCCTGGAGATAACAGCTGTAGAATGTGATGGAATAGGGTGGCTGCTCTCTACTCTTTCTTGATGTCGGCCTCTTGGGGTTGTGCCGCCTCACCTTCAGTTTCCTCCTCTGCTCTATCTGTCACCCAAGTCGCATCAGTGACCTCATCATCATCATCATCATCTCCATCTCCTCCATCTTCATCATCATTATTATCACTGGAGACAACTTGGCAATACGCTGCGGCTGGCGGAACATGAATGCCAATTTGTCTACCAGTGTTCTCCCCTCTCTCTAGGCTCATGTTCCTTCATCCTCAACCTCAGAACCAACATCTGCATCCAGTAATGGCTGGGCATCATCATGGAGCAAGTGGCTGACGCTGTGGTCTAATAACTCAGCTGACTCTTCCATGGCAGGAATAGATGTGGACAAGGAGGCAGGTTTATCCACTCTGGCAGCTGCAGGGGACTGCACACTTGTCTCTGCTTGCATGACAGAAGATGAGGAGGATGAGGAAAGTTTAGTAAGCCAGTCCACCACCTCCTCTGGATGCTGTGGCTGGATAGCATTGGCAAACTCACTAAACAAAGGAAATGTGCTAAGGCTTGGCAAAATTCCAGGCAGATCCAAAAGTGAGCTGACATCTGAACAGCGGGACCTCTGTTGCTGTATCGCTGGAATTGGTGAGAGAACACTGCTGCCATTAACCTGTTGCTGATAGCAAAGACTGAGCACATAGGTACTGGCCATCTAACTAGCAGCATTATTTACTGCATGCAGACTTAACTGGAACTGCACTCATATGTACCACCGTAAAGACTGGGCTCAGAATCGTTCAGATAGCTGCTTCACAAGAACTTTGCCTTTTGTCATTAGTAAGAGGTAACTCTTTGGGGAGTCTTACATTGTATTGGCCTGCCAGTGCTTTAAATTAGTTAGAATCTCTATGTGCCACACAGCCAAGTCCAAGTTTGGCAGGTTTCTTCAGGATCATTCTTGTCAATGAAAACCAAGGTCTTCATGATCATATTATCTTTTAAGATTTGTGCCCATTCCACTATATGATAGCGTATTGTTGATTTCCAGTGCTGTGGGACTGCAACCTGTACTGCTAATAGGCAGTGCTCAAGATGCCCTTCTTTGCTTTAGAGAGGGACCCAGGTACCATCGACAAGAGAGTCACCTTGGGGAGGCTGTTGCATTTGAGACGCACATTCTCTTGGAGTAGTTTCCTAAAAGGGGGATATTAGGTGACAACCTCACCAAATGTGTAGGTGGGTGCCAGGCCCTTTAGAACATCTTCAGCACTGGCTGGAGATTGTAGGGTATATATGGTTTACTTATAATGGGAGTTTGGTACCATAGGGAGACAATCTTGTGGCCTTTTTTCCTTAAAATTTGAAGACCTGGATAATTTATGCACAAGAGCAAATTATTTCCTTTAATCATCATCAGAGGAAGTTTGGTCTAGCTAGTATTCATACTTGGAAAGGAAAGGTAGTCTACCTCAAGAAGTCCCTGTAAAACCATATGGGTAGGTTATGAGGTGTCAGAAAATAGGGCTTCAAGTAGGGAGGGTGTAAGTGATATTGGCAAGTGTTGCTATTCCCCTTTATGACCGCTTACCACATATGTGGGACTGCAAAAGAATGGGCTTTAATGCCCACATGCTGCACATTTGCCATACATTGGGTGGTCGATGTTCAGATGCTGAAAACGCGCTCACTGACCGCACACCGAGAGTGCATTGACAGTCCCAGGACAAAGACCAAGCTGTTAAAGACAGCTCTTGGTCTGAACTAAAGATCAGTAGCTGGTGGATCATGTGACCACTGTGACAGCCCCTGGACATTCAGAACTTTTTTAAGGGGAAGCTGGGGAAGGGGTTGGGTTTGTGAATGAAGCTACAAAGTGGTATTGTGTTAAACCAGGCTGAAGTCTTGTCTGGATCATAAGTAACATACTGTAGATATTACACTGCAAAGTTGGAGCCATGAAGTCTTTGAAAAGTCCAATAGTTCAGAAACCTAAATTTCTCGGCAAAATGCAGAATTATCACATAGGGGAGTGAGAGGGTGTCAGGTCACCTGAGACCAGGTGACAGATGCACTCTGTAGGAGTCGGAAGTGCACCGCTAGGTAGTGGACCCTAGGACTGACTGCTGCGGATTGAACCCTGGGAGGTTCAGGAAGCAGGTCTACTGGATCACTAACACAGATCCCACTGGGAGCTAGAGCATAGATTCCCCAGGGCGCAGAGTCTAAGAGCCAGCAGGTGTACACCAGAGCCTCTAGTGGTGAGGATGGACTGAGCTGCAGTCTGGCTCCAGGTCGCGGCCCCCAGGGTCTCACAGCTCACGCTCACAGTAGACTACAGGAGAAAAGGAAGGAGGCAGCAGGCTGGAACAACAAGGAAAGTAAGGGATAAGCCAAATGTCAGGGCGACTAGCAGACAAGGATAAACATAACACGCCAAAGGTCAGGGTCACAAGCAGATAGGGAAAGTCGAGAACAGGCCAAAGTTGGTAACTGGAATCAGACGTAGGAAACACAACAAGTACACACGAAAGCTTACACACAATGGTTGATCAGCACTGCTGGCTTGCAGTGCACAGGTTAATATGACAGGGCCTGGGGTGAGGCCATGCTTAGAGGAGAGGTTATAAAACCGGCCAGGTGTGAGTGGCTGGCCTCTTAGTCTGAACACATGAGGAGAAGCTGACAGAGAAAGATTACTGCATAACCATGACAGAGGGCCAGGTCTGGGGACAGTTTTTTGGTTAGGATGAACCAGTCCCATGTCAACAAATGAGGAACAGCCAGAAAAGGAGGAAACCCTAATGGGGGCATTGAAAAGTGTTCATCCAGGGAATGGCTAGCAAGTCCAAGGACAGTCCAGGACAAAGACTTTGCTCCAGTTGCGTTACTCTTTTTTTCTCAAAGAAGTTTATTAAAGGGAAAGAAATTACAAATAGGGCATAGATTCCTTTTTTTTTTAGCAAGTTTCAGATTACAATCAATATACTTATCATCACTCTACACCAGTGCATAAAAAGTCATATCCTTACTGCACACCCATCACAATGCCCATCGGGGCCAGCTATGCTTTCCAGCAACAGGTAACAGTAGAGTCCATAAGGCTTTTGCAACCATTCTAGATTAATAATCTGTCCACTTCTAGATCCACTGGGGTATTCAGCCAGGATAACCACAATGTATCGAATTTACCAGGGCGCCCTCTATGTTGGAAGATAAACCTCTCCAGCCGTAAAGTGTCTTTTATTTGGACGATCAATTCCTTTAACGTGGGAGGGTTAACTGCCTTCCACCGTCTAAGAATGATCAAGCGAGCCTGAAAAAGGGCTCTAGCAATAGCTGGTTTAGAGTTACTCTCAGGGGGAGGTCATCCAAAATGTCCACTATGCATGGCTTGGGGTCTGTCGGGATATTAACTGAAAAGGCCTTATTAATAGTGTTCTGAACCTCTGACCAGTATAGGTGTAGCTTGGGGTAGTGCCACATCATGTGAATTAGATCCCCATGGTCTCTAGCGCACCAAGGACAGCCAGAGTCCGTTCTCACTCCCATTCTAAATAACCTTGCAGGTCTACAAGGTTTAGGAGTGGCGACAGGTGGGGGCGTGACCGGATGGAGCGGCGTGTGAGTGTGCGCTAGGAGTAATGTGTGTGTATCGTCTCCCCTCCACGTGATGCCTGTCCCGTTCACTTGATGCCTGCTGACAGTTGCCACTGCTGGCCACGGAGGGCCTGATTGCTAAGCGCTGAATCTCGGTCGGGGTGGCTGTCAAACACGCAGAGTGCTCTTTCCCCCTCTTGGTCTGGCTGACTGGATGATCAGCTGTGCGGTGGAGTGGAGTGAGAGCCGCTCCTGCTGACGCTTGCAGGGCTGCGTTGTGAGTGGAGAAGAGGTGATGATAGCAGCAGACAGCAGGGATTGAGAGGAGTGCTTTGACCCACAAGCCGCTTGTACTACCTGGAAACAGCTGACAGAAGGGGAAGGGTGGGAAGGCAGTGACCTTAATGCAGAGCCCTGTGCCTTGAGAGAGCTGCAAGCCTGAATTCCCCCCAGTGGATATGTGAGTAATGGCTATTCTGGAGCCTGGTACCCTCTAAATTGTTTTAAGGACACATAAGTAAAGGGGTGAACAGCAGGACGTGCCATATGTTGGGTTAGAGCCTAAAGCCTGGGCTGGAGAGGTGGTAGTAACCTGGATGTGTACATGTAATAAAGCTAGCTTGAGGACTGTCATACATGCACACTATAGATGCCCATAAATACCTCCCTCTATGCTGATTTAGTACCCCTCCTCTATGCTGACCTAATCTTACACATTTGATTTTGGACTAAAATAAAAAGGGTTATTCATCCATAGCCCCTTAGCAATCTATTGCGACTTTGGTGTGTTTGGAAGTCACAGACATCAATTTCCTGCGGCTCCTTCTCCATCTGTGGTTGACCTGCTGGAGGATAATAGTGAAAGGTTGATACACTAAGTAGGGGCCTATTAATCCCTGTGATACCAGGTGATCACTGATACCCCTTTCCCACCCTTTCCCCCTCTTTCCCCTTTTTTTTTTTTTTTTTTTTGAGATAAAATATACTTGGAAAGCATCTCATTAATTGCAGAATACAGGATGCAACAGCTACGCTCTTCAAAGGAGAAAATTACCCAACAGATGTCAGCGGCAGCAAAACTGGAGCAATATGCCCATGCCCCTGCTCAGACACCACCAAAGAAGGGGACTCAGACTAAAGCACAACAAGGGGCTACGACAAATAGAAAAAGTCAGGGCCAGTCAACGGCTTCAGTGCCACAGGCCACGATAACAAATAACTGAGTAATAAGAGCTCAGAACCAGTTGAGCAAGTTGAAGAAGTAACAATTAATCCATGTTTACCTCTAGAGAAAGAGCCAACATTGAAGGACGTATTTTTGGCAGTGAGTGCTTGTAAGGAATCACTAAAAGAACTCTGTGATCAAATGAAAGGGGTAAAGGAAGATTTGATACTGGTCAGACAGGACCTACAAAAAACAGTGGAAAGAACAACAGCCTTGGAGGGGAGGACAAGTCAATTAGAAGATGATATACTCCCATTAATGAAAGAGGTGAAAAGTATGAAAGAACAGATGGCTAGATAAACGTAAAAAATGGACGAGTTGGAAAATAGGCACCGAAGAGACAATGTGAGGATGGTGGGGCTGCCGGAAAAGAGCGAGGGTTCCTGGAAAAATGGCTTGTTGAACTTTTTGGAAGAGAGTCATTCTCAATAATGTTTACTATTGTAAGAGCACATAGAGTCCCGTTTAGGGCCCCACCAGCAGGTGGGTATCCCAGGCCACTTTTGATTAAGTTTCTCAACTATAAAGATAAAGTGACATTGCTGCGGAAAGCAAGGGAGGCGGGAAATATTTTTTTTTAATGGCACTAAGATATCATTATACTCTGACTTCTCGCCAGAACTTCAGAGGCATAGAGCAGAGTTTATACAGATCAAGCGTACCTTACAGAAATTTAAGCTGTCTTATGCCCTTCTTTACCCAGCTAGGCTACGTGTAACAGCTTTGGGGAGGAAACCGGATTTTTGACTCCCCAGCCGACGTGGAGAAGAGGCTGGAAGAGAACAAGGAGAAACTGTAGTTAAACCAAGGAAGGAGGGAATTGGAGAAGGGATTCGGTTGTAAAGTTAGAAATGATCATTTTTTTTTTCTTTTCTTTCTCTTTTTCGTTTTCTTTTTGAAGAAAGGGGTGGAGGGGGGTCAGATACACATGGATGAGGTATGTAGAGTGATGGATGGAAGGGTATATGAGGAACAGGTGGTGTAGGAAAAGGTCACTATAAGGCCCCTTAGGGTATACCTAGATAGGTGGTGGGGGGAAGTGGGGGAGGTAAGATAGGTAATGATCGACTATCAACACGGGGGAAGGGTGGATTAAATGAGAGTCAAAACGCCAAGGGTATATCACCGAAGAATTTTATAGGAAAATATGGTTGTTTTTGTAAGTTAATACACAAAGTAAAAGTTCTTGGCACAGGAAAACACTATTAGAAACTCACATGCACTACTTTGGAAGGTGAATTTATTTATATTAGAAGCACTGTTTAAAATTATAAACGGTAATGCAAAAGAGTTGTGTGCACCGGGATATTATCACAAAATATTTGATTTTAGCGTAGAGATTAGATATGAACTCAGCATACATTTATTTTGGAATAGGAACTTACAAAAGTTTTTTATATATTCCCTACCTTTATATGCAAGCTAAAATACTCGATATAGGATCCTGGAACGTTAGGGGTTTGGGGACACCGGCCAAAAAAGCAGCAGTGTTCACCATGTTGGAGAAATATGGAGTTGAGCTGGTCTGCTTGCAGGAAACACACCTTCCTAAACACACAGCCCAGCAACTGTGGAATAGGAAATACCAATTTCAGTTTCATTCGGTGTATTCCTCTTACTGTAGGGGGGTAAGTTTTATGGTGAAATCTGGGGTCGCTTTTACCTGCAGTCAGACCAGCATAGATGAAAATGGCCGATATATTTTTTTGTACTGCTCAATTGGAAAGTATGTAGTGGCAAACCTCTATATACCTCCGCCATTTAAAATTGATGTTATGTTCAGATTAAACGAATTTTTGTTAGATAAAGAAGAACAACCGGTTATAGTACTAGGGGACTTCAATGAGATCCTAGATAAAAAGTTGGATAGGTTCCCCATACGGATACACTCGGAGCCCACGGGGAGGAGCCGATTGAGTCAATTTTTGGATGAAGTGGGGCTGATGGATATTTGGATGATGCGGAACCCAGGGGTCCAACAGTATTCCTGCTATTCAACCTCATATTCCACATTTTCTAGGATAGATATGGCATTGCGTAACGATAGAGCACCCCAAATTACAGAGAAGATTGTATATATGCCAAGAGGAATATCAGATCACTCTCCATTAATCCTTACATTGACATTAGGAGGGAAAAGTGCCCAGAAGGAGTGGAAAATAAGTCCTGCGTCATTTAAGAGAATTTATAGTATGTAATGAAGGTTCAGCAACAGCTGGGATTTTGTGGGATACCCTGAAGGCATACCTTAGAGGGGTCCTGAATCAGCAGGTAGCCAAATTTAATAAGGAGGCTAAGGTATGGGAAGAACATTTCCAAAGAGAGGTAGTAGAGGCAGAGAATAACTATGTAAAGGATCCATCATCCGAAAGGGAAAAAATATGGTTGGGTAAGCAACAAGAATATAAGATTGCGATTATGCGGAGGGTTGAGACCAGACGTCTCTTCTTGCAGCAATCCTCCTTTGCAGAGAGTGAAAGCGTGGGCAAGATGTTAGCGCAGCTAGTGAAGTCCAACTCCTCACCTTCCTCTATCTCTACTATCAGGTCCCCAGGAGGAGAGATTTTATCTGACACCATAAAAATATTGCAGACATTTAGGGCTTACTATAAAAATCTTTACAGAGTCCAAAAGGTGGGGATAGAGGACGTAATGGAGGGCTTCTTAGGCGACCTGGAAGTCCCGTCGATTACGCAAGAGGAAAGAGAAGAGTTGGAATCCACAATAACTTTAGTAGAACTTCAACAGGCAGTGACAAGCATGGCAAATCAAGCAAGTCCCCTGGTCCAGATGGTCTTCCGACTGAGGCATATAAATATTATGGAGAAATACTACTCCCGGAGCTTCTAAAAGCTTTGGAGGGAGCATTCAAGGAGGGAAGACTGCCTGCTTCAATGCTAGAAGCAACTATTATACTTATACAAAAAGAAGGGAAGAACCCTCTGGACGTAGCGGCGTATAGACCAATTTCTCTTTTATGCTCAGATGCTAAAATTCTAGCCAAGGTTCTGGCAACTAGACTGAACAGATTTATTTAAATTTTTTTCAAATTTATAGCTAATAGATCGACAAGTATGAATATCAGAAGGACATACTTAAATATACAGACTCCAACGGAGAATGTGGGTTCAAGAGCCGTGCTGTCACTTGATGTGACTAAAGCTTTTGACAGCATAGAATGGGGATATATTTGGAGGGTTTTGGAAAATTTGGATTTGGCCCCTCCTTTATTGGGTGGATAAAGATGCTTTACCATAGGCCCAGTTCTAGGCTTAGAATTAATAATGAACTCTCGTATAAGATTGAGCTCGAGAGGGGGACGAGACAGGGATGCCCCTTGTCACCCCTGCTCTTCGCCCTAACAATGGAACCTCTTGCCATTTCTATAAGATCAAGCTCTGAAATAATTGGGTTTAAGAGAAAGACGGGAGATGAAAGAATCGCGTTATATGCAGATGATATCCTTCTCTACCTGGGTGACACGGGGAAATCACTGACAAAAGCAATAAGCTTAGTTGAGAAATTTGGAAGCTTCTCAGGGTTAGAGATAAACTGGGAGAAATCTGAACTCCTACCTCTGGATTCCATTACTGAGGTAACAATACCAGGAATGCCTCAGTTGGTAGTAGTGGACACATTGAAATATTTGGGGATTGCCCTGACGAAAAACCCTAATCAATTTATATGTAAAAACCTTATACCACTGCTGGCCAATTTTAAACAAAAAATAGGCATTTGGAAACGACTTCCACTGTCGGTGGTAGGCAGATGCAGCCTTATAAAGATGATCTGGATGCCCCAATTATTGTACCTTCTGCATAACTCCCCAGTTTTGATATATAAGAAATGGTTCAACAAAATTGAGTCCCTTTTTAGGGAACTAATATGGAAGGGAGGACAAGCCAGGATTCGACTTCGAACTCTACCGCTACCGGTGGGGGAAGGAGGTCTGGCATTACCTCACCCTGAGCGTTACTATCTGTCGTCACAGTTGCAGCACCTAATGGGATGCGACACTCTGGGTGGAGGTACCCCCAATAGGAGAAT